>NW_024423344.1:79657771-79715533 GCF_017311325.1 Ursus maritimus
TTTTTTTTTTTTTTTAAAGATTTTATTTATTTATTCGACAGAGAGAGACAGCCAGCGAGAGAGGGAACACAAGCAGGGGGAGTGGGAGAGGAAGAAGCAGGCTCATAGCGGAAGAGCCTGATGTGGGACTCGATCCCGTAACGCCGGGATCACGCCCTGAGCCGAAGGCAGACGATTAACCGCTGTGCCACCCAGGCGCCCCTAGGCGTTTGCTTCTAAATCAGTTTCTCCTTGTCGGTGGTCACATGGGGCTCACTTGCTGGATGGAACAATTTCTTAACAAAATTCCTACGAAAACACACCACTGTGCGTCTCCCTCAGGCCTGTCTGGGTTTGCTGCAGTAGCAGATAGCCTCACACCTCACCAGTTCATGTAACTGGAGTCTGTTGCTGGTATTCCATGGCCATCGTACGCTGCTCACCATTGCCATCCAGTGACCCATTGATGGAGGCTCCACCTTGGCATTTGTTTCCGCATTCTCTAGGATGGGGAAAGAAATGTGTGGCACACAAGCTTGCACGCTGGTTCTTAAACCACATGGAAGAGACACAGCCTATCCACCCACATTGCACTGGTCAGAGCAGGCCACATAGTGGCACCTAGTCTCAGATGGGGACATATTCAAGAAGTGCCAGGAAGAGAGCCAAAAATGTCTCTCTTCAAGTTTAAAGACAGTGTTGAAAACCGTATCTTGATAAAAGGTATGGGGCAGGGGCGCCTGGGTGGCTCAGTCGTTAAGCGTCTGCCTTTGGCTCAGGGCGCGATCCCGGCGTTCTGGGATCGAGCCCCACATAAGGCTCCTCCGCTGGGAGCCTGCTTCTTCCTCTCCCACTCCCCCTGCTTGTGTTCCCTCTCTTGCTGGCTGTCTCTGTCAAATACATAAATAAAAATCTAAAAAAAAAAAAAAAGTATGGGTAGGTCACGTCCCTTGAGCACATTTGCTGTGAAGACAAATCCTAGATATGCAAGATGAGTAGGGAACCAATTGTCCCACAGAAAGTGTCTCACAGTCTGATAACATTGATGAGATTGAGGAGTCCAACCAGGACTATCAAAGATGGTCTGTCCCTCATCGGCAAGAACATGGCAAAACCAGGGTGTTCCTCAGGGAAATAACCAAGGGCGTGTTTTCTGTTTGTCCACATGGTTTAGTGAACACACAACTCTCCCAAGAAAATTGTAGCAGACCGACTTCCTATAACCTGTCATCTCCAACAGCAAGGGAGCTAATAATGAAACCTTAATATTGTAGGGAATCCTTAAACAGTAATCGTGTTAGAAATTCAGCTGTCATGTTCAGGCAGAGTAGGTATTTGCATTTAATGCAGATTTTACAGTCACAGATGGAAATATTGCCTAACCTTCTCATTGACCTTTCTAAGCACATAATAGCTAGCTCACTGCCTAATCTTTACGTTCTCAAAAGCACTTTTATCAATAGCTTTGAGAGTTTTTCAAGAATAATGTTCGAAGTTGTAGCTTACAATTTCATTTATAATTTTAAGTAAGACTTGAAGTATTTGGAGTATAGCATTTCACTTTTACATTTTAAATTGTGAAATTAGAGTCCAAAATAAGCCAAAGAAAAACAAAATTAAGTCAACAAAAATAAACATATGCTCTTTCATATAGAAAAGGAGTCAAAACACAAACAAAGCAAGAGAAAGGATATTCTTATCCAAGTCTGGTAAAACAAGACCTTGGTTGCAGAGTAGACCCCAATGACACGAGTAAGCAGCAATCTCTGTCCTTAGGAGTATCTGGTGTCCTGACCTGAGGGCACACACCCCAGCCCAAGGTTTGCCCTAAGTGAGCATCTGGGCTCATTTTAGGGATGTCTGATTTACAAATCATTTGGAGAATTAAAAAAAATTTTTTTAACCTGAAAATATCAGTGAAGAAATGCTAGAAGAGTGTGTGTTAATATCATAAAAATACAAATGCAGAGAGAACTCATGGCTGTTTTTAACAATAAAGAGAGCTATGATATAAGAGCAACCCAGCTATTTTTATTTTCCTCTGAGGACTCTAAAACTAGGTAGTGGGGCACCTGGGTGGCACAGCGGTTAAGCGTCTGCCTTCGGCTCAGGGCGTGATCCCAGCGTTATGGGATCGAGCCCCACATCAGGCTCCTCCGCTATGAGCCTGCTTCTTCCTCTCCCACTCCCCCTGCTTGTGTTCCCTCTCTCGCTGGCTGTCTCTATCTCTGTCGAATAAATAAATAAAATCTTTAAAAAAAAAAAAAAATAAAATAAAACTAGGTAGTGAGCTTAAGTTGAAGTAAGAAGTTAGATTACCAAAGTTACAAATAAAATTCCTGAATATATAAATTGTAGGCAATAGATTACATTATTAACAAAGTTGTGTGATCTTTATCACAAAGCTTATTAACAACAGATGTGGGCTGGATGGACACACAGAAGACCTGGCACCTGCTTCCACCTTCTCCTGTGCCTGGCTCCTTGCCCCTCCCACCTTCTCCCTTCCTCCTTCTCCCCTCCCTGTCTCCTCCCTCTCTCTCTCCTTCTCCCTTTGCCAGTCTGATTTCACCGTAGGCCTCTGCTTGCTTCCTTCCACTTATGTCTTCTCATAAGTGTTTCCTCATCATGTCTAACTTCCACAGAGAGACCCTCCCTGAACCCTTTGAGAAGCCATCACTCCTCACCCCACATCTCTCTCTGTCCTTTTTTTCTTTTTTAGTAGGTGTTTGTAGCATTTCGTGACACCTAAGATTATCTGGTGTACTTTTCTATTTTGTCACTGTGTACACCATTCTCCCCTCCTCCCATGGCCACCACTGCCTCAGCCAGAATGTCCTGTGAATTCCTTCATTGTGGTCACTTGTCTCTTATGCACAACTATATTCCTAGCACCTGACACAGAGCCTTTTTCCCCAGTTCTGGGCACAAAGCTTCTAGAATCCTTGCAGTCTCTGGAGTGATAAGAGTGTCTTCTATATGCCAGTGAGATGACAGGTGGCTGAGGCTGTGGGTGGCTTCAGGTGTCTGAAGTGGAGACAGTTTTGTGCAATCTGACATCAGTTCCAGCTAGCTAGTGTCAAAACCGAATGGAACTGTAGGACACCCAGTCTGTGTTGGAGGGTTGGAGAAGTGGTGTTGAAAAGGATGCCACACGTTTGGTTTCAGAAGTATTGCAAGTAAAAACGATTCATAGGTGCACCAATTATTTGTTGGATGGATGGGTGGAAACATAAACTATTATACTTCCCTGTGGTTTACTTTTATTACCAGCATATATTACCATTTTAATTAAAAAATATGTCAATAGGGGCGCCTGGGTGGCTCAGTCAGCTGAGTGTCTGCCTTTGCCTCAGGTCATGATCCCAGGGTCCTTGGGATCGAGCCCCAAGTACAGACTTCTGCTCAGCAGGGAGCCTGCTTCTCCCTCTGCCTCTGCCTGCCATTTCCCCTCCTTGTGTGTGCACTCTCTCTCTGTCAAGTAAATAAGACCTTAAAACATAAATGTCAATAGGGGCGCCTGGGTGGCTCAGTCGGTTAAGCGTCTGCCTTCAGCTCAGAGGGTCATGGTCTCAGGGTCCTGGAATCGAACCCTGTGTCAGGCTGTCTGCTCAGCAGGGAGCCTGCTTCTCCCTCTCCCTGTGCCTGCCGCTCCCCCTGCTTGTGCTCTGTCTCTCTTGCTCTCTCTCTGTCAAATAAATAAAGTCTTTTAAAAAAATCATAAATGTCAATTGATATCTGACAGGAAATGTTTAAATTCACAGACCCTGCAGGCAGAATAAGAGCATGTAAGGTAACATAGTGCACACCTGTGATGAGAAGCAACTTTTTGTACTCGGTCTTACATTTTATTTGTTTCACTCTTAAATGAACTCATGTAGTTGAAATTTGTGTATAATTTTGCTATAGTACAATTTAAAATATGCTCACTTTTATAAGTTAGAAAATTCTCGGGGCGCCTGGGTGGCTCAGTTGTTAAGCATCTGCCTTCAGCTCAGGGCGTGATCCCAGAGTCCTGGGATCGAGCCCCACATCAGGTTCCTCTGCTGGGAGCCTGCTTCTTCCTCTCCCACTCCCCCTGCCTGTGTTCCCTCTCTCCCTGGCTGTCTCTCTCTCTATCAAATAAATAAATAAAATCTTAAAAAAAAAAAAAGAAAAAATTCTCAGAAGTATGCCTTCTACTTTTGTTTTATAAACTGATTTACCTATGGCACTTGAATTTCAAAGAGCAAACTACACAGAGAACGGGGGCGGAGGGGGGGAAGGCCCAAATTCAGACACAGCAACCTGCTCAGGCTGATTCAAGAAAGAGTAAGATGTGTTTTCAAAAAGTTTAAGCTATTCTAAAAGTCATCAACATAAAGCAACATTTTAAACAATATATTTTTACGTGTTACAGAAGCAATATTTGTTCATTTTAGAAAAAACTAGAACTTGGTGACAAAAGGAAAGAAATCATTTCAGTTCCACCACCCGAAAATCATCGCTATTAACACAGTGTTGCCAGCCTTTTAGATGTTTTTCTGTGTGTGTAAACATACAAATAGAGACCAGGTCTTTTTTTTTTTTTTTTGTCAATAATAACATCTCATCACATCAACTGTCCTAGATCATTGTTCATAACTATAGTATTTCATCGACTGAATGTTCCCCTCAGTATTTAACCAAAAACCTGGTCGCTGCACCTTTAGTTTACATTTTTTGTTATCCAAATATTTGTGCTCAATGTTGTTTTATATTTTTAATTTTTTATTAAACAACTTCCTTTATAAAATACTCCAAAAGTGATATTTTACTGAGATCATAATTTCTTAGCTTCTTAAGAAACCAGAAAAGGGGGAGGAACCAACTGAGAAGCCAAAAGAAAGACACGAGGAAGTGGATATCGGAGATGGAAAACGGGAGCCCTGTGCTAGCTGTGCTGTCCTGAAGCCCACGCCCTTGGGGAGCTCACTGGAGGAGCCCAGGGAAAAGTAAGCCTGCGCTTTTGTTGCTTTGACCACATGAAGGATCACAGACTGTCCTTTGTCAGTACAAGTGCTTGTATTTCATACTGCTTGTGGAATTAGAGATTTTATGACGATATGCTTGTCAACATCTTTATTTCTCCTTGGTCATACTAGGAACTTAGTCAGCTCCTTTCATCTGCCTCAAGTCTGCTTTCCAAGCAGGGACACGTCGTTTTGCTGGTTTCTTAGCTGTGCCTGTCCTAGCCTCTTCCTTTGGATTCCTGTTACCGCCTTTTAGGTCTTCAGGATCTCCTTCACAGTCTCTTGTCCAAGTGCTAAGCTTCCTTTGTTGGCGTTATCGTCCCTGTGGCCCTTCCGTGGAATTTGACCAGCAGCTGGTGTTCACCAGCCCAGCCTGTCTCAGGCTAGGGATCCTTAGGTGTGTACTTCTCTGCCTGCTTGTGACATGCTGCTCATGAAAGGAGCTCAAGCAGGGCTTCTGTAGGAATGGGAAGACACAGTCTCTGCACAGGGGCCAGGGAGATCTGCCAGAACCTTGTCAGGTGGGAGCCCCTCCCTCCTGCCTCTGAGCCTCGTCAAAGTTTGGCCACCTCCACACAGTCAAGGGGGCCACGTGTATCTAGGCTTCTTGTTCCCCTGGCCTAGGGCTCTTGCCCATGCACTGTATCAGGACACCCCTGGAGCTTCCTGGAGCCCAGGGCTGCTCTGCTTCTGAGGTGTCTGGAAGTGAATTTATGTTTGCAGGCAAGATGGCAGGGTCATGAGATTAGGCTGCTGTTTGCTCAGAAACACAGCCATCTGAGTGACTTTTTACTGTCCTTTCGTCCACACAGAGTTGTGATTAAAAAAAAAAATTGTTGCCCTCTTTTTGGGGGTTCTGGTTTATTGGTTTGTTTATAAAATTAATTTTTACATGATTATGAAATCTATGATCTGTTAGCACTCTGGTTTCTGTTAGAGGTGTTCGTATTATTGTTTATGATATAGCAGTGCCTTTTGTCATGTTTCTGGCATGAATTCATACTTTTGTCAGAGATCTTTTTCTCCCTACCAATCCTGCTGCTTCTGTTTTGTGGGGAAGCCATGGACAGCATGTGAGGACTTTTACCTGTGCGTTGTGAAGGGAAAGACTTTAAGAACCAATGGAGCTAAGCAGCCATTTATTTATTTATTATTCATATCAGTTTGATGTATGTATAAAAATTAGTAAATTTCAGTTAATTTTACTACACTTGAAGCAGAAACCAAGCTATCAGTATCAGCTCTGTGTCCTCATGGACGTGGACCTGGGCCACTAGGAAAGTCACATGAGCACTTTGGTCTCCTGTATTTTATCTGTAAAGGGGGAGTTATATTTACTTTGGGGGGTTACTGAGAATTAGAAAACTAAGTATATATGCCTATTATGTATGTCCTTCAGGTTTAACAGTAGATACTGTCGTTACTATTGTTGATTCATCTTTCAGCAATTTTTTCTTGAATGCCTGTGCTGTGCCCGTTACGTGCACGCCTGTGATGTGCTGATGAGCAGACTTAGGGATTCCCTGCCTCTTCTGGAACTTACAGTCTGGATGGCAAGACAGGTACTCGACAAGCAGTATACCTAAGGTTACTGAGAATTTGTATTGAATCACAGGTCACAGAATGACAGTGATAAAGAGCAAAGGGAAATGGAGAGAAGATTTCGAGAAAAAGAGCCTGAAACACAGAGATGCCACATGGATGACAGCAGAAAGCACAGAGCTCACTGTGAGTTTGACAAGTTTTCAAGGAGAAACGAAGAAGAGCCAAAATGGGGGAAAGGAGTCCCCCCAGACAGAGGGAAGAAGGGGAGCCAGGACAGTGGCATCCCTGTGGAGGCAGCAGAGCGGCCTGGGAGAGAGCACAGAAGTGAAAGCGGCCCAGCACCCAAAGCGGAGCGCCCAGGAAACAAGGTTCTTCTATTCATTCATTCATCAACCCTAAAAGTATAGACTACACATCTGCAGGCTTACACCTGCTTTGCCAAACAGAAGTTCCTTTGTTTAGCCAAGACAGAGAAATCTACATCAGGTGTCTTGAGGTTTCAGATCACTCACACTGACAGTGGGAAGTCCGCCCCTGCTGGGTCCTGCGCTCTTAGGGCGTGTACTGCCCGACAGCTTGCATTTCATGACACCCTATGGAGCTTTCTCTTACGTTACTAATAACATACCGATTATTAGGAGATAGAGGGCTCATAAATACCGGTCAGTTAGATCTGCACAGTCGACACAGGATTGGAATTGCCCACTTAGACCAACAAATGGCTTTTTTTCCCCCCCAGAGTTTGAGGTTAATTTTTATTCACATCACGCTGTTGTGGAGAAGCACTTAATATTAATGGGGTCCCCTCCCTTCCAGGGCCAGGCGCCATGGTGCCAGCCAGTCCCCCACCGGCCCGCCACCTGATGACCGAGGGGACCGAGGCTCCCCAGTCTCCCCGGGTTGCAGTCCGCACCCTCCTGCCACCCCATCCTTGACCCCAGCAGGCACACTGTCCTCTTTCTGCATGATTTTGTCATTTCAGGGGTTCTTTAGAAATGGAAGCACACAGTGTGTGACCCGAGATTGGCTTTCTCAGCAGAATCCCCTTCAGATCCACCCAAGGTGTTGCTGGTATCAGTGATGTGGATTTTTAAAATGTTTCCAGTAAAGGCAAGGCAGAGCTACCGGCAAGAGGGGAGCCTTCTTCTCTGCACCCTTGACTAACCACATCTGTATTACTCAAAAGTTTCTGTAGTTACCTTAATCTCAGGTACAGTAGGTACAGCCATGGGTCTTTTTGGTGGGGGTTGTTTCATGAACACTCGTGTCTCCGCTGCCTTTTCATGTAGTGGCCGTGAGTGATCTGTATTTGCACAGCTTTAGGTGTTGGGACTCCTCTCAATGAACTGTGATGCCCTGGAGGTAATAAAGTGCCTTGTGCATAATGGCACTTTTCGTATGAGGCCCGACCGGTTACAGTGTCCTTTCACCATCTGTGCACACCAGTGTTGCCCTGGTGAAAAGCAGGACCGTGCATGTTGGCCTAAGGCAGAAGGTGGCATGGGAGCCCTGCACCTCTGTGTGCACAGGGATTCAGACCTACGGCCCCTGCCCAGCCCTTTCCCATTCTCTTCACCGGCCAGGCTTCTGTTAAAGAAAAGGGCATGCCGGTAAATGCCCTGGTGGGGACTCTGGGGCCTGGGAGTGGGTAAAAGTAAGTTGGGGAGCCCTGCAGAAACACCGTGCTGGATGTGCCAGGGCCCCTTGGAGGCCAAGGAAGGGGTGCAGGTGCAGGAGGCTCCCTTGAGCCAGCAGTTGATTGGTCCCCCTCTTCTTCAGGGCAGAGCTGGCTGGCTTCCCACTGTTGCTCCTGGTCCTTAAGCTTCAGAGTCCCTCTGTCCTTTACTGGCCTCACCATCCTGGTGTCCTGAAGCAGTTCAGTAGTATTTTACACACTTTATTCAAACATTGTTGCATTCTTCCATCTCTGAGAATTTAATCAGGTGATGGGGACAGTTCAGGAATAACCCACATGGAAAGCGCTCATCACAGATGTTACTAACTATTCAGTTCATGACCCTAAAAAGCCACCTCTGAGGAGCTGTGCCTTGCTTTGTCTCAGGCTGCGTGATTACCCTGCCTGGTGAGTTGGAGGGGCTGAGACATGTGTGTAAGTCTTCACCTGTCCACCTGGGAGGGGAATGCAATGATTCTACTGGCTCTGGGGGTGTTCTGGGTTTGAGCATAACATTTTCCCAGACACTAATTTACCTTCTATCAGGTTATTTTAAATATCGACTGTCTTCCTTTTCATAGCTTTTTTTGGGCTTCAGAATGCCTGGTTTCTGAGATAGTGCTGTGAAAAAGGCAGATTTTTTAGCCGCAAGACTGATTTGTGGTAGATAATTAGGATCATCAGATCCTGCAAGTAGAGACATTTTGCTCCCTCTTGTATCGCCAGCCTTTGGAAGGGTAACCCACCCCTCTGTCCCGGCAGGATCGGCCGGCCTTGCAGCTGTACCAGCCGGGAGCTCGCATCCGAGCACGAGAAACTGGCGGGGGAACCTCTGTGGAGGGCCGTGATGGGAGCAGGGGCGAGGCTGAAGATTCTGCATGGGCTGGTCCCCAGAAGAGTGAAGAGGCAGGGTGAGTCAGTGCGCACATTTGACGGGGAGCTCCCATTCAGCATGTTGTGGGTTAGAGAGGACATTCCAGAAATGTATCAGTCAGCCTTGAGTGTAACCCACAAGATGCATTTACTCCTCATAAAGAAGTCAGAAACTAGAAATATAAATGTGGCATAGAAACATCTAGAAACCATTCTTAAGAAAGAAGCAAGCTGTTAAAAAATTGAAAAGTTGTCATAGATTTTACTGTTTTTAGTATAAACTAGTATATGCTGTTTAGCCAGAACGGAATGAATAATCTCCTTTGAAAAGTAGAAACATACGATTAAAACGGAAGAAAATTAGTATTGTACCAGCGTGGACTCTGAAGCACTTTGAAACATGTTGTAGGAATAACCGGTACATAGGTTGAGTAACCGATCTGTCGGGATCCAGATCGCGTGTGTGTGAGCTGTGGTTTAAAAAAGGGAAGGGAGCAGCTCTCATGCTGTTGTGAGCTGGTGATCCAGACACCTGTGCCGTCTGTTGTGGACACTCCCTGACGTCTGTGTGCTGCAGCCCCTAGGACACGAGAGCCTTACCACTATGTCGAGTCCCACAGCTTGAAGTATTGCCCCTTGAACAATTTGGCCACTGTTTTCAGTCTTTGGATGGATGTGCTGCTCATGGTGTGTAACCACTGTTATGTAAGGGCTGCTGAGACAACATAAGGGCATTATTTGGGGACAAGGATAACTTAGGTACAACATCTGGGGTTTTCCTTTTTGCAGTCTGAGGCAGCTTTATTTTTAAAAGACTTAATGGAGCTTTCTGCAATTATGCGTTCATAGTACTTTTTAATGTTAGTGAAATTTTTAAACATTTATGTATTTTTGGCACTATGCTTTGGACCACATATTAAATAATTTTAGTTGCTATGGATTTGAAGTCCAGTTATGGTACTTTTCCTACATTGAATTTTACATAATAAAATATTGCTTTTCAAAATGTAGCTTTAATTACCTGAGTATTTTGTTGATTATTCTTTACTAAATATGACATGTTTATAAAAAACTGAGAATTTGGGGCACCCGTGTGGCTCAGTCAGTTAAGCATCTGCCTTTGGCTCAGGTCATGATTTTGGGGTCACGGGATTGAGTCCCACAACGGGCTCCCTGGCCTGCAGGGAGCTTGTTTCTCTCTCCCCCGACCCTGCTTGTGCTCTCTCTCTCCCTATCTCTGTCTCTCTCAAATAAATAAAATCTTTAAAAAAACAAAAAAACCCTGAGAATTACTCACTTATCATTAAAGACATTTGACTGTTGCATACGTAGTCTGTCCCATGGCATTGTAGTGTTCTTGCTCTTGACTCTGGAACTCCAAGAACTTGGCAGGGGAGGGGTGAGAAGGACTTGCTGTGATTCTGTGAGCTCCATGTAACCCAGCACAGCCAGCCCTGATGGAAAAGGGGTAGGTAGTAACTCTTCGAGACTTTGCAGACTCTCTGATCTCTGTTACAACTTGTAAACTCTGCCGTTAGGCAATACATAATGAATGGGCAGGGCTGTGTTCCAATAAAATTTTATTTATAAAAACATGCAGCAGGCCATAGTTGGCCTGTGGACCGTAGTTTACGGACTCCTACTTAGAGTATGGATCGGACTGGATCTCCTGATGAGGAAGCCATTGTGTTCTCACTGCTCATTTGGGCTTTGATCTGGAAACACAAGTGCGGCTCAAGATGGACTGAAGACTCGAACATAAGACCTGCAACCATAAAATTCCTAGAAAGAAACATAGAGGATTCGATCCTTGTCACCCAGTCTTGGTGATAATGTTTTGTATTTGACACGAAAAGCAAAGGCAACAAAAGTAAAAACAAACAAATGGACTACATTGGACTAAAAAGCTTCACACGAAAGGAACCCATTTATAAAATGAGAGGAAAAAAATGTCTTCACACAACATAACTATTAAGGGGTTAATATCCAAAATCTGTGAGGAGCTCCTTCAACTCAACAGCAAAAAAACCCAAATTACGCAATAAAAAAAAAGGGGCAAAAGACCCGAATAGACATTTTTCCAAAGAAGACATCCCAGATGGCCAACAGGTCCATGAAAAGGTACTCAACACCACTACTCATCAGAGAAGTACAAATCAAAACCCCAAGGAGATACCATCTCACACCTGTCAGAGTGGTTAAAATCAGAAAGACAGGAGAGCAAGTCTTGACAAGGATATGAAGGAAAGGGAACCCTTGTGCACCATTGGTGGAAATGCCAAGTAGTAGAGCCACTACGGTATGCCAGTGTGGAGGTTCCTCAAGAAATTAAAAATAGAATGTTAAATTAAAAACCATATGATCCAGCAGTGCCCCTGTGGGCATAGATAGATCCAAAGGGAGCAGAATCAGGACTACCTTGAAGAGATATCTGTTTACACGTTCATCACAGCATTATTCGCAGTAGCCAAGGTATGGAAACAACCATAGTGTCCATGATGGTTGGGTGGATAAAGAAAATGGAATATGATGCGGCCTCATAAAAGGAAACCCTACCATCTTCAACAACGTGGATGAACTTGGAGGGCACTGTGCTAAGTGAGGTAAGCGAAACAAACAAGACAAATACTGCATAGTATCACTTACATGTACAGTGTGGAAAAAAGTCAAACTCATAGAAACAGAGTAAAATGGTGGCCGCCAGGACGAGGGTGTGAGGGAAATAGAGGTTAGTGAAAGTCATAGGTTATTCAGTTATAAGAATAAGGTCAAGGATCTTATGTGCAACATAGTGACTGTAGGTGATAACACTGTATTGTGTAATTGGAATTTGCTAGGAGAGTAGAGTTTTCTCACCCCAAAATAAGTAAATATGTGAGGTGATGCTAACTCAATGTGAATCCTTTCATAATGTACACATTTTACAAATCAGTATTTTGGACACTTTAAATGTTACAAATTTGTCAGTTATACCTCAGTAAAGCTGGAAAATAAGTAAAAAGTAGTTACACCGTCTCAAAGGTCCCTGAGATTTGTCCGCAGGGCTTCCCAGAAGTCACTTTGAGATTACTGATTTAAAACAATAATACATTGGGGTGCCTGGGTGGTTCAGTCACTAAGTGTCTGCCTTCGGCTCAGGTCGTGATCCCAGGGTCCTGGGATGGAGCCCCGCATTGGGCTCCCTGCTTGACGGGAAGCCTGCTTCTCCCTCTCCCTCTGCTTGTGTTCCCTCTCTCGCTGTGTCTTTCTCTATCAAATAAATTTAAAATAAATAAAACAATAATACATTTGTATAATGGGTTACCTTGGTATGAAATACTTCCATATACACTTCCCAGTTTCAGCTTAGACTCACTTTTAAGATTGATTGGGCAGGACGTACATGATCTCCCTTTTATAAACTAGGAAACGGGTTTAGAGATACCGAGCACCTGTTGCTGGCAAAGTCAGAAGCTGCTCTCATATTTGTAAAGTTTTATTACTAATTATCCAGAAAAAAAGGTTTCCAAGTTTATGTTAAACTGCCAAGTTTCTCATTGAAGGACACTGGCAAAACCAGTATTTAGGGATTTCCATGCAATTTCTTTTTCTGTTTTTAGTGTTTGCGTAAGTTCAAGTAGAAACTATATCAGTACTATCTTTTACCACTTTCTTTAATATGTGTGTTAACACCATTCACCGTGACATGCAGCATGATGGATTTCCTTTTGCTAGAATAGGTTTGCCTATGACACTCGCTGACCTTATATTGTACAGATAAGCACTTTATCATTCTCTCTGTTGTGTTACTTTTTCCTCTGGAGCAGTAACTTAACAAGTTTCTTGGGCTGTAAGTAAAACATATTTTATCATTGCCCAAATCCAGTGTTTGTCATCATATGAAGTTAAGGTTTTCTAAATCATGCCCTTTCTCTTCAAAATTACTGGTAAAAAATACATCTATGTATTTTTTAAGGCCTTACCTTTTGGAATTTTTCCAGGTTTTCAACAGCTGCCCACTGTCATCCAAATAAAAAAAAGAGAAGATCTGTAGGACTATGTTGTCAGGCATGCCAACTAACAAATCAGATTTTCCCTGACACAGATTCGAAGAATAATCCAATACTTCTTTCCCAAACACTTTCCGCATCTGACCTAAATACCAGCAAGAGAGACAGACCAGGTTATGACAGGCCAACTCAGTCCCACCCACTCTCAAAAGAAGTCACTTGATTTAAAAGTTCCTGTGGTTCTTCACAAAGGGAATAAAGCCATATTCCCACTGAAAAGATGGTCACGTTAAGGAATTCCAGCTTTGCTTCAGTGAATTGATAGAGTCTCACCGTTGTGATATTTTTCACATTTTGTCTGACAACAGCTCTTTGAAGAGGCAGTTCTGTCATCACCCTGGGACGTTCATTCATTCATTCCTCACATCTGCACTGAACACCTCTGTGTGGGAGATGGCACTTTTGTAGGCGTCAAGCCTACAGCAGTGAGCAAAGTAGACCACCCCTGACTTCTCAGGGCTCACACCCTTCCTTAAACACAAAAGGAGCAGAAACCCCAAAAAGGTAGGGTCTTTCTCAACTCCTCCAAGTCATAAGTGGGAGAACCAGATCCCCTAGATCAGGAATCCTTAACCTGAAATCCACGTTGAGTGCTGTTGTGACCCTGCTGTTCCTCTGTCTGCCCATAGGCTCCCTGAATTAGTCTCACTATACTGTGAATAAGCAGATCATAAAATTTTTTTTCTATGGACTGGTCTATGGTCTATATTAAACTTTTGTCAGATCTCAAAGGAACAACTTTTTTAAAAAGTTAAAAGTTTCCTCCACTAGGCTATCCGTAATCTGGGACTCAACTGTTTTCACAGTCATCTTGCCATAAACATAACATGGAGTGTTCAGTATTCTAGGCAAAAACTGTCACCTAAAGCAACAGACACTTGATATGTATTCTGTCTCCACTGCCAAGTAGCCTGTGATCCCTTTGCCTGCTTTCTTGTGAACAGAACCCCTGGTTGCCTGCCCCCGTCTGATCAGTGCCACCCCCAGACACAGCCAGTCTGCCCTGAGCCTGTATGGGGTTGGCTGTCCCTGGTCAGTGCAGGGAGGTGACAGAGCAGACCCACTCTGTCCTGTATGTGGCCAAGGAGGCCCAAGGGAAGTCAGCCTTCACATGGAGCCAAAATGTAGCAGTGGGAAGACCCCAGGCTCCTGACTGCTGTGGTAGAACTGCAGGACCGGCTCACCCTTGATGCCCACGTCCTGTGGACTCCTGTTGGGTGAAGGGGTGTCCCTTGTTGTTGAAGCTGTTTGAGTGACTGTGTCTATTACTTGCTGTCAAATCTGATCCTGATGGACAGGTTTGGGTTTGTGTGAATGTGTGAGAAAGCTTTCACCCCAGGAAACCCGCCGCTTGCACAGCAGTAAGTGTGGTACCCGCCCCCCAGCAGCTCCGGGGGGCCCTGTTAGAAATGCACGTCCCCAAGCACTGCCTAAGAACTTCAGTTAATTTAGGGCCCAGCTCTCATCCTCCAGGTGGTTCTGAGGCCTCGAGAGACCATTGTCACCCCACCGTACTTCCTATAAGAACCAGAGGCCATGCCAGTGCACAGCCATGACCTCCTTTTACAAATGGCTGCAAAGAAACAACCCAAAGCCTTGAGGTTATAATGTAGAGCCAACTGGTAGGTTGTAATGTGATAAAACTATGGTTCCTCTTGAAACTTTGCTAATTAAACAAGAAATATTTAGGCGTGCCTGGGTGTTTCAGTCGGTTAAGTGTCCCAACTCCTGATTTTGGCTCAGGTCATGATCTCAGGGTCCTGGGATCAAGCCCCGTGTTGGGCTCTGTTCTTAGCACAGTCTGCTTATCCTTCTCCCTCTGCCTCTCCTTCCACTCATGCGTGCTCTCTCTCTCAAATAAATAAAAATCTTTTTTAAAAACCCCAAGAAATATTTAGAAAAATACTAAGTCCTCCAAGTTTTCCTAGAACCTAAGCATTTCCATTTAATATACATTTCAGTCGACCTCTTGTGCTGCTTCTAAGAGGTGAATTATAGGTTCTCCCCTCTAGGAATAAGGGACAGGGCTGCGTCTTCTCCCTTCCACACCACAGACACCCTCACCTGCCAAGGGCAGCCCTATACCCTATACCCCCACTTTGATTCCTTCTGTGCAGATACACTTGTCTGGGTGTATATGTCGTGCTGGGGACAGATGATGCATGCTGCGGTTACAAAGCACAGGAGTTTTGCTGATAATGAGCTCTCTGTTTGCCAGGGAAATCCACATAAGTGAATGAAGAGACAATTATAACAGTTCACTGGCATAAGGGCTGAAATAAGGTGTTGACAGGAAATATGGATATTTTTTTAAATCATCTTCTCCAAGTATTACTGATCTATTTGGGAGGAATAAATTTTGGGATTCCTTGCCCCTGGCAACAGGAAGCCAGAGCTCAACCCCATGACCCTGGTTCAGGAGTCATGCAGAGGTGAGGCACAATCTGGGGCCACCCAAGGCAGCAGCGTGAGGTGGTGGTGGTGCTAATGGCACCCGGTGAGAGGGCAGTGGTGCTTCCCCAGGGCCCCAGTGTGGCTTCCTGCATTACACCCTGTCCGTTGGTTCTGAGTCTCATCTCGTTCATTCTCTGGGTTACTTGAGATCCTTCCAATAATTTCCCTTTTTTGCTTAACTCAGCTAGGATTGGTTTCTGTTGCTTAAAACCAAGAATTCCAAAGGAAAACAGATAAACAGGGTGGAAGTTAGAGGTGACAGTAACACAAGGAAATCGGGAAAGAAGTTACAGTGGCGTGAGTAGAAATACCATTAATATCCAGGAATTAGAATCTGGCAGCCCAGCCCTGTGATGGAAAATGACTAGTCACCTGTAGCACCTGGAATCAACTATTCGTGTGGGTCGGGTTTGTGGAACTCACATTGCCACCACTGTGGAACAGTGTAAAAGGCAAAGGAGTGCAAGATTGTGGTATAGGGTGGCAATTACTAACAGCACTGAATTGGAATGTAAACAGCAAACAAAACATCTAAATTTTTAAAACATAAGACCTGGGAGTTGCTATGCAAGTGGTAAAATATATTGTTGTATAGTCACAGGGTTGAAATAGCCACAAAATGTGAAAGTTGGTTCGGTAATATGGGAAGAACGGCCTCTGTACCAGAATGGAGGTACTTAGGAGTTTTGGAAAGACTCGGAGCACACCAGGCTCACCAACACCCACACCTCACTTATGCTCCCCCCAGCCCACCACTGCTTTCAGACCTGAAGTAGCCAATAACAAAGTCGATGCTGGGAAGACTTGGCTTCCACACGAGAAGAACCCAGCCTTTTACTAATTCATGTCAGCAAAAATGAAGGGAACAAATGGAGGAACGGATTCTGAGTATAGGAGTCCACAGAATAAAACAATACTGAGTTGGGCTGAGTTTATGGATAGTGTGTTGGTTTAAACAAAGGAGAGATTCTACTTGGCGCAACTGGTTACTAAGTGGCCCAATGAGGCTGAGATGCCAAAAATTCCTGTCGCACTTGAAGTGGGCTCTGGAGTGGGCTGGAAAATGGCCCCAAAAGGTAGCCACATCCTAGTCTCTGGAGCTTGTGAAGGTTACCGTATATGGGGAGGAAAAGGGTTTTTGTAGGCATTAAATTCAGGACCTGAGATGGGGAGACTCTCCTGGGCTGTGCAGGTGAAGGAGGCAGGGAAGGGTTTTACACCCAGGTATTCAGAAGAGAGGATGAGGTGCAGATACTGCCACAAGCCAAGGGAGCCTGCAGCCCCCACAAGCTGGAGGAGGCCAGGAAAAGATTGTCTCCCGCAGTCTCCAGCGGGAGCAAGCCCTGCAGACACTGATTGTGGGCTCCAACCTCCAGGACTGTAACCGTAGATTTCTGTGCTTTTAAGCCACGAAGCTTGCGGTCATTTGTCGTAACAGCCATAGGAAATTAGTACAGGCACCCTGACTTAAATGGGAGACGAAGACCCAGGAGTTCAGTGGCAAAGCCGGGAAGCTGACCAGAGCAGGCAGAAGGGCCCTCCCCCAGATAACTCTGGGTTGATTGATCACCAAGTGCCTGGGTTGAAAAAGATAAAGTGCCCACGAGATCCCTGTTTGGTTTGCATACTTAAACCCTATGTCAGATCTGTGAATACAGGTCTGACTTGAGCAACCCTGAGAGAGACATGGCCCTTCAACCAATTTGTAGACTAGGATAGTTTCACAGACCAGAGAGCCTCAGCTATCCAGAAGGGTAGCTGCACTCAAAGAACTTGTGAGAACTTAACAAGTTTGTTCTGTGACTTTTCTTTCTGTAGGCATTTACCGCAGACTGGCAAAGATCTACAAGCTTGACACTGTTGGCAAGGCTGTGCCTTTGTTGGGGTTACAGGACCCGCAGGACCCCAGCTCATTGATGCCTTGTGAGCAACTATGGCACGAGGGGCCAGCATGGGTGTCACCAGTGGGAGTCGTTTAGGGATGGCACTGCGGTGGCCCTGAGTAATCCAAGAGGACCTGTGCTTTGGGACCATCCAACCTTTCCTTGGTGCTCCTTTCTGTGTCCAACACACACATGCTGCCTCCACTTGCACCTCTTTGTGCCCTTGTTTCCTACTGACGTGGCTGTCCCCTCAGCTACCAAGATGCCTCTCCCCTGCATCCTCACTTGTTCGAGAGTACAGCGTCTCAAGCCCCTGCAGACCTTCTGACCCTACAAGGCTCCCAGGCTCCCCCTGCCCCTTAGGGTGTGAGCCTGCTGCTATGGACCAGTCTTCCCCGTGCCCTGAGTGCCCGGGCTTCCCTGAGAAACTCACTCTTCATTTTAGAATCAACTCCGTGCCTTCTCACCCCTCATAGCCCTGGTTTTTCTATTACCACTCCCCTCTGCCTTTGAACACCACAGAAGCAGGCTGCTTTATTCACTTCCTATTCCAGAGCCTAAAGCTGGTTCTGACACAGAGCAGACACTTTTAAATGAGTGAACAAATCAATGCACCCTTCATGGGTTCCACTCTGGGACACTCCCGGGATAGAACAAGAAGTGTCTGACCATGTGGCCCAGGGAGGGCCCCCTGGCAGCCCCAGACAGTAGGTCCCATGGCTGCACCACAGCTCGGCCGGGGGTTACTGCAAACCACAGTCAGCTTGTAGGAGTTCAGCCGAGTGGGGCAGCCCCTGGGCTCCTCACATGCACCAGCCGGGCCTCCAGTGCCAAGAGGGAGGAAGGAGCAGCCACGGGCGCCTGAGACAACTTGACACTGCCGCGTGCACCCCCAGAGTGTTCCCCCCACTGCTGCTCGTTCAGCACGAAATCTGCGTGCGTGTTCCCCACCTCTCTTGGGAGGGCTGTTTCTCGTTCCAGGCGGAGAGAAACCTTCCGTGACCAGGTAACGTGCCCAAACCCGCGGACACACACATTCTGGCATCGGTGTTTCCACCGTGGGGGCCAGGCAGCGGTAATCTGCTATGGCAGCCCGATTGACTAAAACATAAAAACAAGAGGTGCCATATCCCTCTGTGAATTAAAAACAGCAGTGTGTTCACGACGGTTGAAGCTGGTAAGGATCCAGTTCACTACTCTCTCGACTTCTGTAAATGTTTAAGATGTTCAGAAGTAAGTGTTAAAAAGAAAATTCATCTCGGATGGGGATTCTTTCCAGTTGGTTCACATGTTGACGGATGAACTGAATGACTACTTTGTACTGATGGAACAAGATGATCCCGGACAGTCCTATTCTAGTTTTTCATTTTTTTGGTCTCACTGCTGCGACCACGTTGATGTAGTTAGGGACCAGAGGGGTCTTGTCATAGGAATGCCACCTAATTCTTTAAATTTCTTTCGAGTTCAATGCCAAATGTTCAAGTTATCTATAATTAGAAATTACTTATAAGGGTTTTACCATCTAATAAGTCTTTCAATCTTAGTGAAAACGAAGAACCGACTTTTAAAAGGGTTTGTTATTCATTTGGACTCATTCATCTTCTGTTTCTGGGAAGCAGACATAAACGTCCTCAACTCACTGCCAAGAAGAGGTTAGCCATAAAATCTTAATCTTTCACTATTACTCTCCCCGCCAGTGGTCACAGTCCTCATTTTCAATCAGAGCCTAAAGTAACAATGGCATCCGGTGTTTACGAAGTACGTTCAGTGTGCTGGGAATTTTACTGAGAGCTCTGAGCACTTTATGCTGTCTTATTCCGTAATAACCTTATGAGGGAGGTCCTACAAGTCTGCCCTGTTTTGCACCTGAGGATGATAGCTTGCTCAAGGTCACCTTCGGCACGCGCGCGCGCGCGCACACACACACACACACACACACACACGCGCGCGCCAAGCACAGGAGGCAGGTACAAAGGCAGGTTTGTCCGACTTCACAGCCCAAGCTCTTAACCGCTGTACTCGTGATCCCCAGCAGGCGAGTAAGCGTGTGCTCGTCAAGCATCAAAGCTGTAACGTCCAAGAAGGTAGGCCCTTAGCTTTGCCAGTGCCTTACCTCAATTTGGGGGATGGGCAAGTGCTGGAAGTCCTTGCATGGAGAGGGAGCCTGGCTTTTAGTCTTATACAGAATGTAGGGCAGGAGACAGGTCATGGGCTCCTTCTGCAGTTCCACAGCCGCAAAACAGTACCCAAGGCCTGGCCGTGCTCGCCACTCCTGCTTTTTTTCAGCAGCAAGAGCAGGTGACTTACTTGGGCCCCGTTCCGAGCAGGAGCAAACACGGCTACTTGGAAGAGGGTTGGATTTGCGTTGTCACAATACGTGTGTAAAGGAACTCAGCTGGCCTGCATCAGGTTCCTGGTAGCCTTTCACTTGCACATGTGTGGAAGGGCCATCCCTTCACGTATTCAGCTAGTATGTTTTGAGTGCCTATAATGTGTCGACCCTGTCGATTCCCACCTGCCTCACCCCACTGGCTGTGAACCTGTGATGGTCATTCAGCAGAGCCAGCTGTGCCTGGCAGATGAGAAGAACCCCCTTCCCACCAGCAAGGCCTTCTGGGGGCCTGGACTCCCCCTCCTTCTCCCTCTGATAAGGGGGCCCATGAATGGTCCTCAGGCCACAGTTCATCTTCCGGTTCTTTCTTGCTGAGGTGGAAAGTCTCCGTCTCACCCACTAGACGAGACGTGGTGCTGTTTGTTTCCTGTGCCCTATAGCTTAAGGAGCACATGGAAGGTCTCTATTTTTTCCCCTCATTCCTGTATTTGTCTCTTTCACGTGTAGTTGATTTTTTTAAGTGGAATGTTTGAATTCCTTCTTAATTTCCTTTTGCATTTTCTTTGTGGTTACCATGGGGATCAACATCCTAATGTTATAACATTCTAATTTGAATTTGTAGCAGTGCAACTTCTTTTCTTTGTGGTTACCATGGGGATCAACATCCTAAAGTTATAACATTCTAATTTGAATTTGTAGCAGTGCAACTTCTGTAACAGAAAAACTGCTCCTTTACAACTCCGTCCCGTCCCCCTTTGGGTTGTTGATGCCACGAATTACATCTTTATACCTTGTGTGTCCGAAAACATAAATTTTTTAAAAAAAATGCATTAGTCCCCTAAGTGTTGTGGAAAACAAGATTTGGAGTTACAAAGCCAAGTTACAGTAATACTGGTTTTACAGTAATATTTTTTCTTCATATGTCTTAGTCTCTTAAATGACTTAGCTAAGAAAAAAGTAGTTACAAACCATTGTTACAATAACACGAGCTTTTATAATTGCCCATATATTTACCTTTATGAAGATATTCATTTCTCCACACGGCGTTGAGGTAGTGTCTAGTGTCCGTTCATTTCTCCCTGCAGGACTCCACTGAGCATTTACTGTGGGTACATCTCGTGGTCACAGACTCACTCAGCTTTGGTTTATTCTGGGAATGTCTTGATTTCTCCCTCACTTTTGAAGGACAGTTTTGCCAGATATGGGATTCTTGGTTAACAGTTGTTGGTTTTTTTCTTTTAGCACTCTTAACGCATCGACCCAGTGTCTTCTGGCCTTCACATTGTGATACGAAATCTGCACATATTCTCATGGAGGACCCCTGTGTGTGGTTATTTTCTTCTCTGCTGCTGCTTTCAAGATTCGTTCTCTGTCTTTTAAACATTTGATTATAATGGTCTCAGGGTGGGTCTCAAGTTCATACTACTTGGAATTTGTTGAACTTCTTGGATGTTTATACTCATGTCTCCCCTCAAGTTTGGGACGTTTTCAGCCATTTATTTCTTCAGATATTTGCTCTGCCCCTTTCTCTCTTTCTTCCCCTTCTGGGTTGCCCACAGTGTGTATGTTGGTCTACTTGACTGTGTTGCACAGGGCTCGTAGGTTCTGCTCACTTTTCTTCATTCTTTTTTCTTTCTGTTCCTCAACCTGGATAATTTCCATTGTCCTATCTTCAAGTTCACGAATACTTCTGTCTGCTCAAATCTGCCTTTGAATCCCCTTAGTGAATTTTTCATTTCAGTTGTATTTTCAGCTCCAGAATTTCTTTTTAGGTTTTCAGTCTTGTTGGTATTTCCATTTTGTCCATACACCCTTTTCTTGACTTTCTCCACCTTTAGGGCCATTGTTTTAGAGGCTTTGTTTACTAGATATGCCATTAAATCTTTCTCACAGATTCTGTTGAAATTTTTTCCGTGGAATGGGTCATACTTTCCTGTTTCTTTGTATATCTTGTGATGCTTTGTGAAACACTGGACATTTGAATCTACAATGCAGAACTGTGGAAATCGGGTTCTCCCTCTTCCCCAGGGTGTGCTGTTTTTTGTTGTTTTTACCATTGTAGGTTCTATCAGCCTGAGGTATGAACAGTGTCTTCTTATGTCTCTTCGGACCCTTTCCTTGGGCATTCATGGCCACTTTCTCGTTTTCCTTGTACATGCAGCTGTTTTTTAATGTCCTAGTCTTTAATGTCTGGCTCCCAAATGGGGAAAAGCAGAACCGACGTTGGGGTGGGGGTGTTAGGGGGTAGTGGTGGTGGTGAGTCCTGGCCCTTTAAATCTCAAAGTCACTTCAGCTGGGGGGGGGGGGAAGAGATTGCAACAGAGGAGGAGAGGCAACCAGAATGGCTGCCCGCCTCTTTGCCTGCACCTTTGACAGAACTAGCAATCAGCAGTCAAAGCACAGATCCCCAGTATTTGGAAGACAGGGTCCTTCTTACCCATCCTAGTTCCTGTAAGTCCTGTGCAAGATGTTCACGTGGCGGGGGTGGGGGATGGGTAGCTGCCACTGTGTGAAGAGCTAGAATTTACTGTGCAGGCCTTCTCTGCAAGCTGCAAGCCTTCTTCAAATAGTTACACCAGACAGGTTCTGCCAGTGCAACTGTTGCCTACCTGGGGGACAGATTTCTGGTGCTTCCTACCCCACCATCTTCCCAGAATCCTCGCTGCTTGACTGCCTTTGATCTACTGTTTCAGGTTGTCCTGAGGGTCTACTTCCTCTCTCCAGCACACAGTTACGCTGCTCCAAGGCCACCAGTCCCTTGGGAGAAAGGCTAACTATGAATTTTTTGGCAGTGTACTTGGGTCCCCGCTCAAGGGGACCATGCCTCCCCTGCATACAAGGGGTTCTGTGTTTGTAAACTGGCTCAAGTCTGGGAACTGATTGAGGGGCCAGGGTTCTCTTTTTTGATTCAAATAAATTTTTTTTTCACTTGACCTAGAACTAACTCTTCCATTTACACAAATCAAGAATTTCTTAGGCTTCTATGTATTTCATCTAGTCCTCTTGTTGGCCCATGGCAAGCATTTGCAAGAGATCAGCTAGTGATAGAAGCAAAAAGTTAATATTATGCTCAAACCAACTAAGCCACTAATTGGCCAGGATCAAAAGTATTAAATCATCTTATTTTATTTTATTCCAACAGTTTTTTCAGTTTTAGTCCGGAGAACTTGTAATGAAAATGTAGCATTCCTGCACTGATTCAGTCTTAGAGGGTTTTTCTCTTCTTTTCTTTCTCCAATTCATAAAATAAAAAGCAGTTTGGCAAGAGTAGCCCTGGAAAGTGGAGAGGGCTGTGCCTGGCTTATTGAGAGTAGCAGTTTTTTGTTTTTTAAGATTTATTAGAGAGGGAGAGAGGGCACGGGCAGGGGGAAGTGGCAGAGGGAGAGGGAGAAGCAGGCTTCCCCACCGAGCCTGATGTGGGGCTCAGTCCTAGGACCCAGAGATCATGACCTGAGCCAAAGGCAGACACTTCACTGACTGAGCCCCCCAGGCGCCCCAGGGTAGCAGTTTAATAGGAAACAGGGAGCATTTTCTTGGGGAAGAAAAAAAATGAGCAGAGTGGGGTTGGAAGGTTGCTTGAGTCAGGTATGGTTTGCTAACGGAAGACCTTAAATGTGTAACATAAAATCAGTCTTGTGGAGACCTGATTTCAGTGTGTAAAGGGTGGTTGGGGGCTGACACTGAGTCCCAACACTACAGTCTACTGTACTAACAGATGTACACAGTGGTGATGGCCTAGACCAGTGAGGTGGTAACAGACACATTGCTGAAGAAAGCTAGCTTGCAGTAGGCCAAGCAGAGGAATCAAAACCCCAAATTTCAAGCCAGGTCTGGTAGGCAGAGTGGCCCCAAAAGATGTCCAACTCCCAACTGCCAGGCCCTATGACTATGGCAGTTTACATGGCAAAGGAGATTTAGGGCTGCTAATCAGCTGACTTTAAAACAGGCAGATCAGCTTAGATTATCTGGGTCACCGAATGTAAACACAAGGATCTTGACATGGAGGAGGGAAGCAGGAGATGCTAGGTGCTAGCAAGGGGACCATGAGCCAACAGAAAGGGAAGGGAATGGATGCTGCAGAAGAGAAGGCAGCCCTGCTGACACCCTGACTTTGGCCCAGTGAACTACAGCAACGTAAGAAAACAAATTTGTGCTGTTGTAAGCAACTGAATCTCATTTATTTATTTATGGCAGCAATAGGAAACTCATATACCACATGCCCCAAATTACCCAACAAAACAGCTAGACTGAGGAAAGCAGACAATTTCAGGGTGTTTAAGGTCTGGGGATATAACTCAGATTAAAAGATGCCCTTCTTTTTGTGATGTTTACAGATGCGAATTGTAAGCATCCTCCTGTCTCCATCTAAGACCAAGCTGCAGAATCCACACCAATACTAAAAACAAAAGGAGTGTAGTGCCTGGTTGGCTCAATTGGCGGAGCATGACTCTAGATCCCAGAGATGTGGGTTCAAGCCCCATGTTGGGTGAGACATTAAACATTTTTTTTAAAAAGTCTTAAAACAAAAGCAGTATCTGCTACAGGCACATCCCAGTTCAAGTACTGAAGTGTCCAGTTAATGAAAAGTCAGTAGGTCACATAAAATATAATAGTGCCAGGTCCATGAATGTTGAGTGAAAGATGGTACAGTAATTTTTCATATTATATAAAATCGTTGGATTGAGTTTATTTAAAATAGTTGTAATTACACAGGAAAATAAAATGAATATGTAGACAGGGTCACACTGACTGGAGGGATGCTACTGTATAGGAGGCAAAACTGCCAAGGTTAAAAAAAGGGAGGGCTGTTCACTTATCCCGATCCTGAGGTACAATGAGAAAAAAGTGGACAGCCGTGAGGTGAGCCAAGAACACACTGGCTTAACCAAAGGGCACAACTATTCGTGCAACCCCTACTTTAGCATAATATCCTCTGTATTGTGAAAAACCCCACATAAGATGGCAAGTCATGGGATCTAGTTGGCTCCACCTTGCACAAAGGTCTAGGAAGGATTCTGTGAGAAATTTGCAGAAGTGTAAAGTCCTAAGGAAAATAATCTGTTACAGAGACTGCAGGCTTCAAAAGGGTTTCTGGGTGCTGCACACCTGTCTTTTCCAGTCGTAATTTTGAGTCCGTATAGATGAGAACAAGACCACTGTCCTTCTTATTGGCCTAGAAGGAAACTCCAGTACTGGAAGCTTGTCCTCAAGGGGCCCAGTGTAAACTGACAACAGCATCAACTACTCCCCAAAGAGGTGAGACCTAGAGCCTGTAAGGTCTTCCCAGGATTCTACAAACACTAAGATCATCCCAGGATTCTATAAGCACAGAAGTCTTCTCAATTGGCCTCTTAATTTGGATGCTATGGAAAAAAGTGCTCACTGTTCAAGTGTTGGGAACAGGGGGCGCCTGGGTGGCTCAGTCGTTAAGTGTCTGCCTTCGGCTCAGGGCGTGATCTCAGAGTCCTGGGATCTGGCCCCACATCAGGCTCCTCTGCTGGGAGCCTGCTTCTCCCACTCCCCCTGCTTGTGTTCCCTCTCTCGCTGGCTGTCTCTCTGACAAATAATAAAATCTTTAAAAAGAAAAAAAAAAGTGTTGGGAACAGCTTAATTAAAGGTAGTCTCTCAACCCTTGGCTGCACAGGAGAATCCTTACGGCACTAAATGTTTCACACTGTTTTTACGCAAGTCAGCCAGGATGTGGATTGTCCACAACAAGCACCGCCAAGTGTAGCATTTCCCTCACTTACCTGGCCACAGTATTGAGAAAACATAGCTTAGAAAATGCTGCCCCAGATAGGAAAATTAGCATGATGAGAACAGGGGGAACAGGAAAGAATCATGGAATCTGGGTATCATACAATTACACAGAAGAAAACACACACATGAGGATGCTGACATGAAAGCCTTTGTTTTTAATTTGGTTGATACACATTTGACAAAATATTTTAGAACAAAATAACCCACGAACAGGCACAAGGTATTTACAGTTAACAACTGTGGAAAACATAGAACTGACGTACTCTCAAACAGAAATGTCTACTTACAAAATTTTCTACTGTGAATCTGGAAGACTCTCAGTTCCTACTCATGACCAGGTCTGAACCCCCCTAGGTGGCGTGTGAGGCCCAGGAGCAGGAAGTGCAGTTCTGACACATTTGGCAGTTAAGGATCATCTATTGGTGTGAGCTCACAGGGAAGAAAAGAGAGAGACCTGGCGGGTGGGGTGGGTGGGGTGGGGAAAGTGGTGCAGAATGGAAGACTCCGAAGGAAATAACTAAGGACAAGACCTAAGTCACACTCATCTTTCCCGGTTTCCTAGAGGAGGCTGCAAACCTTTTTAAACTTACTCGACATCTCTTTTAGCAGAAAATCAGCAACCCTGAGACTCCAATTTTCCATGACGTAAAAGCTAATAAACATCTAGAACTGCTCAAGATTTATAAATAAACTAACTTTACATGATCAAATAGGAACTTCAAAATACCTTTTATGATCTGAAAACACATTTAAGACAAAAAAATTTCTCAAATTTTTCATGCCTAATTCTTAAACATTCCAACTAATAATTTCCATTATCTGAAGTTAGTTTCACAAAAAAAAAAAAAAATACACTTTGACTAGAAGTTTTAAATTGAGTAAACTTGCTCTTGACTGTTAAGTGGACCACCTACATCTTCATATTATTCAAATACATTTAAAAGAAATTAGAGAAATTTTATCCATCTGGAATACAGTTACAAATTTCTTGACGTACAAGATAGCCACATAAACAGAGACCATAAAAAAACCCAAATGCTTATTCTTTGTAACGCTACTGCGACGGTTAAACACAGTACAGCACACACGCCAACATCTACTGATCCAACCGCGTGTTACAGTTCCAACAGCTCTGTCGATACTGTGCCCACGCCACGTGGAAAAGTCAGATTTGCTGCTCCTCCAGTGGCTGCTCAAGGGCTTCCATGAGCTTCTTATTTGCCTCCTCATTATGCCGGCTCTGACAGTGAGTTAGATGTTTCTTAAAGCCTCTTGGGAAATTTGATTCAAAATTACAACGTGGACATTTAAGTAAACTCTGCCCGTGGGCTGCTACATGATTTTTAAGGAGAGATTCCAAAAGAAAAGCCTTTCCACAAATTGTACATTTGTAAGGGCTATGAACATTATGCTTATTAACCAAATGATGCAAAACCGCACCTTTTTTCATAGCTCGACAGCAACAAATTTTGCAGTAATACTTTCCTTTTCCGCGCTTCATATACTTTGCAATCTCTTCTTCGGAGATAAAAGCCTCTTTCTCTTCAGTAAACTGTAACACATTTTTGGACTGCTCTGGACTAGTCATGTCCATTTTGTTCTCTTTACTAAAATCAATAGACTCTACATCAACCTGCTCCTGATCACTGCTCGACTCTTGGCCCTTGCTGTCTATCACGTCTAAATCTGCTTTGATGTACTCACTGCTACTAAGCTCAGCATCTGAGTTCTCTTGGTTGTCTTTCTTGAGTTTCTTCGAGGAAGGAAATAAAGTGTCTTCTAAGAGTTTCTTAGGTGTAGCTAGTAGTTCTTCCTGAACCAAAAGATCACACTTTTGATCATCTAGGGCATCTGTCTGTAGTTCGTCACCAAGCTCAACTGCCTTCTGAGATTCTGAGAAGATAGCAGATTTGGGAAGTTCAGGGAAAAGGGCATGTTTCCGGGGCTCTGGAAAAAGAGCACGTTTTCGTGGTTCAGGAGAAGCTGGAGGGGCTGTTTTGGTGGGCTCAGAAAACAGGGCAGGTTTTCTAGGTTCGGTATCAAGAGAGAGAACAGGCTTCCAGATATCGGAGGTCGCCTTAGGGGACTCAGACGGTCCAGAAGGTTTCCGAGGTTCAATAAAAAAGGAAGACTTCCAGAGGTCAGGGGAACCACCACGGGAACTTTTCTGGGACTCGGGAAAATCAAGTGAAGCAGGAGAAGTTTTTCGCTGATCAGGAGAAAGCTTCCAAAGCTCTGGAGACCCTGAAGGTTTTCTGAGCTCTGGAGATCCTGCTGGACTGCGGATCTCTGGGGACAATGGTGGGCCTGGTTTGCGAAGCTCAGGAGACAAGGGAGGTCCTGCTTTACGAAGCTCAGGGGACACTGAGGGAACTGTCTTCCAATGTTCAGGTGACAAGGTGGGAGTTGTCTTTCGGAGTTCTGGCGGGCCAGACTTCCATGACTCAGGAGACGCAGGGGGAGACTTCCAGGAACCAGGAGACACCGATGAAGATTTCCAGGATGCGGGGGACACAGAGGAAGTTGGTTTCCATGGTCCAGGTGAGATAGAAGGAATTGGCTTCCAAGGACCAGGAGACACAGATGGAGCAGGTTTAGCTGGCTTCCAAGGTCCCGATGATGCCGAAGGACTGGATTTCCAAGACCTTGGGGACCCAGGTGGCCCTGGCTTCCAAGAACCTGGTGACACAGCTGGGGCTGGTCTTCTGGGCTCTGGGGAGACAGCAGGGAATGGCTTCCAAGGCTCAGGAGACTCCGATGGGGATGGCTTCCTTGGCTCAGGGGAGATAGTCCGGGCTGGCTTCCGAGACTCTGGAGATGCAGTTGGGGATGGACCCCAAGGTTCAGGGGAAGCAGCCAAAACTGGTGACTCTGGAGATGAGCCTGAAGGTGGCCCCAATGTTTCTGGGAAATGGGAGTGTTTCTGGGGTTTAGGATTAATAAGAGTGGCCTTTACTGGCTCAGGAGATATAGGGGCAAGTTTCTGTGGTTCTGGAGAAGGAACAGGGATGGGTTTCTGAGACTCAGAAACAAGAGGGACTGGTTTTGGAAGTTCAGGAGAAGAAATAGAGGCAGATTTTGGAGGCTCAGGAGAAGGAAGAGAAGGTGTCTGTGACTCAGGAGAAACAACAGGGCCAGGCTTCTGAGGCTCCAGGGAAGTGAGAGGTGTAGGTTTTGGTGATTCTGGAGACAAGATTGGGCCAAGTTTCTGTGTTTCTATGGAAAGGGCAGGTAGGGGTTTTGGGAGTTCTGCTGAATTAGAGGGTATTTTCTGGTGCTCAGGAAGAGGAGGGCTTTTCCCAGGATCTGTTTCTTTGCTTAGCTGATTTTTTGGTTTCTCATTCCACTTCTCTGGGCCTGCATGTTTGGACGTGATGTGATAGTACACATTAGAGTACATCTTGCTGGTGAAGAAGCACTTATGGCAGTGGAATAGCTTTGCACTTTTCTGGTAAAATATCATTTTACCTAACCCACCAGCATCCATTTCATCACAAAATTCTGGATGGATGGTGCCCATGTGGATTTGCACATTTTCATAATCCGTGCCTCGGAAACTGCAGTGGTCACACTCCAAACGTGATGATGGTTTACGGAGTTCTTGGAATACTTCCATTTCTCTGTCACAACACACACGATTGTATTCTGTAAAAACTTCCAACAGTGCTGCAATAAAGTAGAAATTAATTATTTTCAGGGAACATAATTTTGATTCTTTAACTGCATAATTTTACGTCTGGAATGGCATGTGCATTTATCAGATCATATCTCAATAAAGATTTTGAAGAGAAAGGAGACATGGAACTCATTTTTAACTGAGTCCCAGTAACTGCTACTTTTAGAGGGATCCCCTCATGTAATCCTCCTAACACTATGACTCAGTATTATTTTCATTTGTAGATGAAGAAACAGGTTCAGAGAGGTGCCTCACCCAGGTTATAACAGCGATCCAAGCCTGACCCCAGAGTCACCTAGCATGTGCCTTACATCTTGACTCCGAAACCCGGAATCAACAAGCTGTCAGCACATAAAGCTGAGCCAACATCAAAATTAAAGCAGTTTAAGCCTGAGCAAGAAACTAGCTCCAATTCAGAGAGCGTTTGTTCGACTAAAACTAAGAAAAGATGGCTTTTTAAAAATATCAACACATTTTGTAATGTTTTATCCATCCTCATATCAAATATTTTAATCATTCATTTAATAAATGAATTATTTTCTGTGTCCCGTTTTTCTAGGCAGTTGGGTTTAAAGAGATGTCTTGTACTGTGGTGCTTACATTAGGTGCAAAGCCAAATGTGAACGCAGAGAAGGCTGTCGAGGAAAGACGCCTGAACACAGATCCTGAATGACGTAAAGGAGTTCGCCCAGCAAAGGGTAATTCAGATAGAGGACACCCTGGAAGCAGTAATCATGCTTGCCAGTAATTATAACTTTTTAAAAGTTTAAGCAAGTCTTCTAGGGTGGTGAAAAGTAACGGAGCTCACAGTTAAAAATGTACTCATTCATGCAGAACACCATATTTACACAGCCTCGTACAAACACATCCTACACAAATGGCATATTAACACACTGTTCTACAACCTGTTTCCATTTAAGGAAGAGAAGGTGGTTCAGGAGAAAGAAGTCCAGGCTCCTGAGGCTTCAGGGCAGGAAGAGGAAGAGGTTTCAGTGATTCTACAAACTACAGTAGGCCAAGTAGGCCGAAGTAAGCACATCTGTGTTCCTACTGGATAGAGAGTAAGCACTAAATTTCCTTGTGCATAGCTTGAATGTGAGGGTATTTCTGAAGGGAAAATCCCTAGAAGTGAACTACCTGGTTCAAGGGTGATTTACATTTAAAATTGATACATTTCATGAAACTTTCAAAAAGTTACAGTACTATTACATACCAACCAAGAGTGTATATACCAGGGACAATTCCCCAACTCCCTCATCAATACTGAGCATTATTAAACTTCTAATCTTTGCTACTTCTCGGATGAAAATTGGAGTCTCAGCATTGTTTTAAGGTGCTTTTCTTTAATGAGAGAGAGTGAACATTTTCTCTGGTTTATTAGCCATGTGTATTTCTTTTGTGGGATGTGCCTTGTCCATTTATTTATAGTCTGCATAAAAGAAAGGACACCTTGACTGAAAATATTTTCCTAGTTTTATCATGTTTCTTCACTTTTATAGTATGTACGTGTACATATATATGTGCTTTTTTCACACACAACTGGTTTATGTAAAAATTAAACACTTAAAGGTGTTTTCCTTGTGACTGTTACAAATCATGCTTTCCCACTCCATTACTTTTTAAAGCAGTCGATATTTTTTTCCTATGATTTTGAGGATTTCATTCTTTTTACATTTGTATTTTTGGGCGGGGGGCAGAGCTCGACTTGGGGCTCTATCTCACAACCCTGGGATCATGACCTGAACCAAAGCCAAGTCAGACACTTAATCGAGTAAGCCACCCAGGCTCCCCTTTACATTTGTGTTTTTACTCTATTTGGTAAAAAGAGATAGGGATTCAGCCTATTTTTTCATCCCAAATGGATAGTTCAGTTGTCTCTCCAAACCTTTTCCTCACTGATATGTAATGTTCCATTTAGCATTTACTAAATTTTGTGTTTATGAATTCATTCCGGACTCTATTCTTTCTTTCATTTTTAAATTTTTCTAGGCAATCTCTATCTCCAACATGGGGCTTGAACTCATGACCCTGAGATGAAGAGTCGCACACTCTTCCAACTGAGCCAGCCAAGTGCCCCTAGACTCTATTCTGTTCTCTACTGGTTCCATCTGGTATGCTCTTCTCAGTGTGGGAACTCACCAACTGCAAAAAGAGATTCTGTAACATTCGCAGTGAGTTTCTCCAAGTGAGTCGCAAAGTCTTTTCTCATTAAATTACGTCCCATCCTTTACCAGAGTATTAGCTGCCACCGAGAGCACGCAGTGTGTTCTGTGCTAATAGTAATTACAGGGTCAAAACGTATTCCTTCCATGTTACAGCTCCTCGAAATACAGTATAGAGATACTTATTTATAGTCAGAGGCTCCCCCTTTAATAATTTCAAAAATATTAACTTAAAAAACTTAACATTTCTATTTTGAGGACTTGTTTTGAAGATGTCATTACTGACAACATTGTTTTCTATCACCCATATCACTGGCGTATCATTTGCATTTTGGGGGAGCGGTCTAAATTTAAAAAGGTGACAAGACAGTTGAGGAAACAAACAAGTGCTTTTCAGAAAGTATTAGCCCCTTGTGAACTACCCTGCAACTATCCTGGCTTTTAGAATATTGTTTTTAGGGCTATATAGACTAAAAAAAGAATATAATCACTTAGTACTAAAGAAAAATCTCTGAAAAGAATCTTCAACTTACAAACATAATGAAGAAAACATGTAGAAAGAACGTGTAGGTTAACAACTCACCTCAGACCCAACGTCTCATAAAACTAGAAGAACGTTAAAAGACAAGGCAGCGGTATCTCAATAACCCATCTGGCTGTAAGTGGCCATAAGGAACAGTCAAGGGATGTTCATATTAAATAAGGAGGACATTACATATTAAACCACATCATTATATTATAATAAGCCCTACATCATATATTTTACAACACAGAGGTTAAGACCTCAGGCTTGCTGGGTTTCAGTGAGTCCTGTTTCCACTATATGGCTTTGTTAAGTTGTTGAACCTTTCTATGCTTCAGTTTTCTGGACTCTACAATGGATATTAATATTCTGTAGCATACCTAGAACAGTATCTTGTGGAGAGCCCTCAGTGTCAGCGATGATTATTATATTAGAAACTACGAGGGTAGCCTCTAATAAATACTTCAGTTTCTGGTAAGTAAATATTCCCCAATGACCTTGGTAAAGTTCTGCCTGACCAACACACAGTATCTCATCTGAACTATACTCAAGTCCTACTCATGACAGGAAGAGAGGTTTCGTACTTTTCATGACTTGAGTTTCTTTTCTTTTCTTTTTTTTTTAAAGATTTTATTTATTTATTCGACAGAGAGAGAGAGACAGCCAGCGAGAGAGGGAACACAAGCAGGGGGAGTGGGAGAGGAAGAAGCAGGCTCATAGCGGAGGAGCCTGATGTGGGGCTCGATCCCAGAGTGCCGGGATCACGCCCTGAGCTGAAGGCAGACGCTCAACCGCTGTGCCACCCAGGCGCCCCTCATGACTTGAGTTTCTTAAGCTTAAATGAACTGTTAACTGTGAAGACTTTCCCATCTTCTCAAGAAACTGGTGTACAGGGGTGCCTGGGTGGCTCAGTAGGTTAAGCATCTGCTTTCGGCTCAGGTCATGATCCCAGGGTCCTGGGATTGAGCCCCACGTCAGGCTTTCTGCTCAGCGGGGAGTCTGCTTCTCCCTGTCCCTGCCACTCCTCCTATTTGTACTCATTCTCTCTCTTTCTCTGTCCAATAAATAAATAAATAAATAAATAAATAAATAAAATCTTAAAAAAAAAGACAAAAAACTGGTGTACAGTAGAATTATCTTACTTAGTGAACTCTCTCCTCTTTTTGCCTAATTTATAATCCCATCAACAAAACAACTTTCTTCATTTTCTGTATGTTAACTCATCAACTTTTTTACCAATACTAACTCATAAAATAGAGGTTATCAATAAGCCCAGTAAGTGTGTAATACAGGGATCAGATTATGAACTGTACGGGTAAAGCATTTTCTTCTAGTCCCACAGAAATTACTGAGCACAGTATTCCGTCATCAGGAAGGTCTTTAAAAAATGCTTCCGGCAAACTTACCGAATGAAAAAGCGACATCTCTAACACAGTTCAACAAGTAGAGAGCTGGTCTCTTCTTCAGCCACACCCTGGACCCCGGCTCCTACCCAAGTGTTGTGGCTCCTTTCCACAGGCAAAGCTCTACCACCATTTCTCCTTATTTCTACTTCCCATTGGCTCTATCTTTGTTTCTTGCCTCTCTGGAAATTCTACACTCACCCTGCGTTTTACAGCAGCTCCTGTAAACTACTCTCTTTGATGAATACCACTTGGCCNNNNATTCCTGCTGCTTTTGCCTCCAGTGGCCTCAGCCACCTCAGCTTCTCAGATTGGACTGACTCCTTTTGTCCTTAATTGCTGTCTGTTAAACCATCAGCGCTCCCACCCTTCATCTAGCGCCACTCAACCAGTTCCTCCACCATCTTGTTCCCTCTCAATCTGTGTTAAATTCCACGGCTCCTCAGATTTTGGTGTTCCCCATGTCTCCCACCTGCCCCTCCCTATTTCCTCTTCCTACCACCAACTCTTCTGGCCAGTATACCCAAACCTGCCTACTCCCAAGCCTCGTTATCATATCCTAATAACCTCTTACTTAAAAAAAAAAAGAAAGAAAGAAAAGAAAAAGAATTGTACAGAATTCACTTCTCAGTCCCCAAACTCTATCATGTATATGCGTATCTAGCACACATTCATGCACCATTATGCATGAGTGTATATGTTTTCATAGATTTTTCCTTAAGCACTTTTCAAAAAGGTCACATTTTTAAAATATTCTAAATGTTAAAAGGCAAACATAAACATATGCAAAGGAAAATTGGTAGAATAACACTATAAATCCAGGACAAGTACATTTAGAGCAGGAAAGAAAGCCCAACACGGTTTTCCCTGGTAGACTTACCAGCTTATCTTCCTAGAAGTCTTAAAAGTATGTCTTCAAAGGGCAGGCAAGTCTACATGGCTTCTGAGTTAACTACAGAAAACAGCCTGTGTATATGAAGAACAAAGATGAGAGCTGGACCTGAAAAAAAAAAAAAAGGAAAGAAAGGAAGTGTAATCAAAACTACATTTCTGTGATAATCTGTGCCCTGCAAAAGAATTCTGCCTGTTTCTCTCGCTGTCCTGTTCCCTCCAACAGTGACAGGGGTCCAATCCACTTGCTTTAATGAAATAATACCAAAGATGACCACGACACCACCCACATCTAATTCTACTTTAAAATCCATTATGGAATTAACGCCCTTGTCTATAAGCACAGCGCGCCCAAACCCACCATCTCACTCACAGACTACAAGAGCAGCTGATGTTTTGTCCATTATTCACACTACACTGCGGAGCAGTGAAGTACCAGGCAGTGAGGAAAGGACAAGATAATCAACAGGACCAAGGGGCAAAGAAAGAAGAGGCTTTGGGGGACAAGAAAGGAGAGTGGTGCTTCAGTGAGCCCTTAGGCCTCTTCACACCTGGATTTCAAAAAAATATCAGGTACTGGGTAAGTTGTTGAAGAGAAAGGAAGAAAACTGGCCACGAACAAGCTAGGTAATAGCTCACAACACACTTCTGCTGATAAGTTCTGGCACATTTCTCTACCCGTGGTCAACTGCTGTAATTGTGATAGCTGTGCTCTCCCCGCCTCCAGTCTCACGTCCTTGCAATCCACTCACCATACGGTTTCCAGTCATGTTCCAAACATAAAACCCTAATGGCATTTGCCTGCACACAATTCCTCAAGGTATCCCCAATGCCTGCAGCTCACAAAACCACAGCATATAAAGCTCTTCACCATCTGTCTGGCCCCTGACTGGACCCCATTCTCTAAATACTGAACCACCTGTAATTCTACAAACCAAGCCTCTGGACCTTCACACAGGCATTTCCTCTCCTTTACACTCCCTGGTCTCACCACCCAGCTATCAGGGAAGTTTCTCCATTCTTCAGGCAGAATTACTTCTTAAATAATGGCCAACATGCTCCCTGCCCCCCCATCCTCTTTGTGTGCGCACCCCCAGCGTAGCCATCACTCTTTGGTACTAAAAGAGTCTGGCTCTCAGAGGGCAGGGACTACCAATTCACCCCTGTAACCCTTGCATCATGAAGACTGCAGACCTGATTTTTTTTTTTTTTTAAGATTTTATTTATTTATGTGACAGAGAGACAGCCAGCGAGAGAGGGAACACAAGCAGGGGGAGTGGGAGAGGAAGAAGCAGGCTCCCAGCGGAGGAGCCCGATGCGGGACTCGATCCCGGAACGCCAGGATCATGCCCTGAGCCGAAGGCAGACGCTCAACGACTGCGCTACCCAGGCGCCCTGACTGCAGACCTGATCTTGGATTCACAGGAGTTTAAAACTAGCAGAGACCTGAGCTACATTTAGTTTTCAAATCACTGGGATTTAGAGCAGAAAGACCTCAGGGATCATCTACTTTAAAACTTCAATTTATAGCTGAGGAAATTCAAATCTAGACCTTAAGTAATCTGCTCAAGATGAAGCAAATAATCAGCAACTGACAAAGGACCAGATTAAAGTTCTGCCATTTATCCAGGTTCTTTCTAATATATCTTGACTAAACTAATGTACTGGAATCTGTAAGATCTTGACAAGTTGGTACAATGGGCAAAATCACTAAGAGGAACCCGCAGAGAACTGCATTCCACAGCCTACGTTGGACAGAATGTCCCAATGGATCACTGTCTCCAGCTCTGGGCAGCAAGGACACTTTGAGTTCGTAACAACAGGCAACATGCAAAAGAAAGCAGTCTTTAAAAACATGTCTTTTGTGAGTACAGAAACCGACCAACTTCAAACGTGGAAGAATTATGGATAATACATAACATGTCCTAGGAGCAACAAGTGGAAGCTAGCAGGAAAACAGATTCCAGCTCAAGATAAAGTTTTACGAACTACTCAATCATGGACTAGAAGGAGTTGCTCTGCCAGGAAGGAGCCCTCTGTAATTATGAGCCAATGGCCGGTACAGGACTGAAAGGATCCTCAGAGGACCAGAGTCCAAACTCTTCACTTTACAATTGAGAAAACTGATGCTGATGGAGAAAAGTGCTTGAGATCACAAGAGTTAGGTCAGAGGAATCAACAGAAGATCCTGACTTCCTGATTCTGGATCTCTTTCACATGGGCACACTGCAACAACGAGTCCTGAATTCAGCTCCTGGGTAGAGGCTAGACACATTCCTCCCAGCTTTAAGATTCTAGCAATTTCCCCCCTAAATTTCAGAGCTCCTAAGTCTAATCATGAAAGTAACTCTACACTGCCCCGACTAACAAAATTTTTCTCATTCTACTTTCTTCCTCTACAGACTACATGCTGTCCCTAAAGAAAGTTCTCAGTGGTTTGCCAGTCCACCACTGCATCACACCTATCTCCTATTCAAGAGCTTCCTCAAAGTCTAACACCTGGTCACCTTTAAAAATTTTCTGATGGAAACCAAGGATGTACTGTATGGTGACTAACATAATGTAATAAAAAAACATTAAAAAAATTTCTGATGCATAGCTTTTAAAAACAAAACTCAATATGGACAGCATGTTCAAAGCTAACCCACTACCATTGCTCTTCACCCCTAAAACTTAATTAAAAATTAGTAAACTTTATTTTTTAGTTTCAGGTTAAAGAAAAAATTAAATGGGAAGTTCTCTACCTTGATTTACCTTCTTTCCTCCTCTGCACATAATTTCTATTATTGTTACAACTGAGGAAGGAATACTCACATATTATTATTTACTAAAGTGCAGAGTTCAGTTAGGGGTCACTCTCCTTTTGTACAAACCCATGGGTTTCCACAAACGCAGTGTCCCATACCCAGCATTACACAATGGAACAGAATAATTTCCCAGCCAGAACAATTCCCTGTGCTCTTCATAAACACTGGTCTTTTTACTGTCTCCGTGGTTTTGCCTTTCCCAGACTTTTTTTTTTTTTTTTTTAAGATTTTACATATTTATTTCAGAGAGAGAGAGAAAAGGAGAGGGACAAGCAGACTCCATACTGAGCACAGAGCCCGATGTGGGTGGGGCTTGATCCCACCACCCAGAAATCATGACGTGAGTCTAAACCAAGAGTCGGAGGTTCAACCGACTGAGCCACCCAGGCGCCCCCCATACATTTTCTAAATTATGGTAAAATACAACAAAATTTACTATTCTAACAATTTTCAAAACCACGATTTAGTGGCATTAAGAATATCACAATGCTGTACAATCATCCCCATTATCCATTTCCAGAACTTCTCATCACCACAAACAGAACTCTGCACCCATTAAACAAGAACTCCCCATTCTCCCAGTCCCACTGGGCCCTGGTAATCTCTATTCAATTTTCTGTCCCAGTGAATGGGATCGTGCATTTGTCCTTCTGTGTCTGGCTTATTTCACTCTCCACATCTATGCCACGGCATGTATTAAATTGTATTCCTTTCTAAGGGTGAGTCCCATTCCACTGTGCATACCACAATTTACTTTCCCTCCATCTGTTGATAGATATTTGGAGTACTTCCCTCCTTTGGCTATTCTGAACAAAGCCGCAGGTTACACAGGCGTACAACGATCTGAGCCCCTGCTTTCGACTCCTGGGAGTCTAAACCCAGGAGCGGAATTGCTGGATCCTACCTCATTCTGTGCTAAAATCGGAGGAACCACGACACCCTTTTCCGCAGTCGCTGGCTGCAGCACTTTTTGTGGCCGGCAGCCACGCACGGCTGTGCCCCCTGCCCCACCTGCGCCCCCTCCCCAACACCTGTGACTTGTTTCTGCTCACAGCCATCCGTGGGTGCGAACTGGTACCTCACTCTGGTTTTACCTCCCTAATTCGGATGGCGATGCGCATCCTGCGATGCGCTCACGGGCCATCCGGGCGCCTTGTGTGGAGAAGACCCACCAAGTCCCCTGCCCGTTTGTAAGCCGGCCGCTTCTGTCGCTGCTGGCAGGAGCTCTCCGCATAACCTGGAAACCACCCCCTGGCCGGCTGCAGGATTTCGCGTCTCCCACTCTGGGTGGCCCAGCTCGTTTTTAAGCAGCAACAATGACAAAAGCCCACGCCGACGAGGGGCAGCGACAACCGCGTCCCGGGCTGAAGCGGAACGAGCGCCTCCCTCTCGGAGCCAGCTCCCGACCTCCCCGTGGTGTCCGGCACGGTGCTTCCCGCCTCCCGCAGACGACGCGGGGCTCCCCCCCGCCCCGAGGCCCACCCCGCCGGCGGACCCGTGCAGGCCGCTCCTCGGTGCACGCCCCGGGCGGGCCTCCTCGGACCCGGGCCTGCGGGGCGTCCCGGTCCGCGCGACACCCCTGCCCGCGCGGCCCGCTCCTCACCGGTGGGCCGCGGCGGCGTCCGCACACGCGAAGGACGGCGGGAGCCGCGCTCGCGGTCCCCGGCTGCTCCGCGAGGCCCTGCGGCGCGGCGGCCTCCCGAATGGCGGCGCGGCGCAGGCGCGGACTGCGGGCGCGCGGGCGTGCGCGCGGCCGCGGGACGGGCTGGCGGGGGCTGACGGGAAGCGAATTTGGGGTCCCGCGCCCTTCAGCGCGGCCCAATCAGGTCGCTGATCGCCGGGCGCCGCTTTGCCGGGAGCTCGCCGGCCTGTCGAGTGGCCCGCCCCGCCTCCGGAAGTGACGCGCCCTGACCCGCTCCCCGAGCTGCTTGGGCCCCGCGGCGGCGGGGTCTTCAGTCCCTGTCGCTCGGACCGACGCGAGCCGTTGAGGGCCCGGCTCCCTGCTTGACTGCGGCCGGGTCGAGGGTCCGAGGGGTCGCCCGGCCCGCCGTTTCTCGCTTCTGCCGAGTTCTTTGAGGTGAACGGGCCCGCGGGCCTCGAGCGGCCGGCCGAGACGGTGCTGAGCGTGGAGCGGGCGCGGCGTCCCAGAGTCGCGGCCGCGAGTGCAGGGTGAACCTGCGGCCGGTGCGCCAGCCGCCCGCCGGGCTGTGCAGGCGGCTTCCGCTCGCCGTCAGTGCGGGCGTCTCCAGGCTGTCCTTGGTTCTCGCTCCCTTTCTCGAGGGATTGAGGGCCTTGCGTTCTTTGATTTGTTGAGAATATGCTGACTTCTAATATTTAAATAGTAACGGGCGCGTTTTACGGAATTTTCAGATTTTTGCTTGTGTAGCAGAGTGATCAATTAATTGTGATTAGCTTTAATAGCTTCGGAAGAAAACTCTCCGCATAATAAAAGATTTTAAAACCTTCAGTTATTTTTTTCACCCATGTTCCGTGGACTCCTGGATGGAGGCACCTGCCTGGTCTCGAAGGGGGTACCTGCCAGGTACATTATGAACTGACTCCTGGGCGGGGGTGGGGGCCACCATTCGTCTTTCGAGGCAAAAGGAACAAACCTTTTAGAGTTTCTTAAAAAAGAGAGTTTTATTCATGCCCAGATTAGGACAGCTGCCCAGGATACACGATCTTTACAAGGGAGACAGTGCTGTGGTAAGGGAACATTTGGTGTGGGATTATATACATTTTTTTACATAAAAAGTTACAAATTATTAGACAAAGAACATTTCAGAAAGTTGCAGACTTTAAGTTCCTAGTGTGTGCAGGGCTGTATGACTTTAATCTTATGGAAACCTGGGAAGTTTCTTACTTTTTCTTAGCTTTTGTGTTCGGAGTGCTCCTTCTTGGGTATCTTCTGTAAGGAAGCAGAGGTACAGTGTGTGAGCGGGGCAGAAATAGAGCCCGTGCTTTGAGGTTTTGCCAATTCATGTTGACCTTGGTAAATGTTAAGTATAGCTTCCCTGGGAGCTAGGAGTAGGGCCCACAAATGTGAAAAGTTGAAAATTTCCTTTAATAACCTTTACCTAGGCAGACATTTCCCATGCTCCCAAGTCCCAACTGTGACATGAACTCTTATCTCCTAACATAACAAAACTTTCTTTGTGAAAAAGGACAGTTGAACACCCCATCAAATATACAGGCAAAAGACACAACAGCTTATTTATGAGAGAAGAAACAGAGATGTCCATAAACAGTGATAGTCAATCTACACTTTTGAAGCTGTGAATTTTAAATGTAGAAACCTTTCTCTGACCATCGAGTTTTGCATATTAACTTTTGAGATTGTTACCTTTAATAAGTTATGTTGTGAAATTCGGTATGGGTATATATGTAGTGCTGTTTTTCTCCTTTTAGGTCTGTATTTTTAAAAAGTCTAATAATTACAAGTGTTGCTGCTTTATCAGTATTACAAAATAACTTTCAACTCTTCCTCCTCTTGTTACCCCTACGGCTCCCCCTGGAAGGTACTTTGTCACGCACATCACACAATTTCCAGTTAAAGAACTGGTAAGAGACCTGAGACTGGTAGCAAGGTGCCAGCTTATTATTTCTTCAGTTGCTGAAGATCAGTTGTCTTGGGGTGATTTGTCAATTTGTGAACTATCGTTTTGCAGACACATCCTTGTTCTGAGCTTTGCTATCCGCAGACAGGAGTCCCTGGGGCCTGGAGGTGATTGCCAAGTGTGTGGATGCCTCTGGAGCACTGGAGTTCTGGGTTTCTGTTCTTTAAGAAGGAGCTTTTTACATTCTGTTTTGAAATACAGTTTCACAAACAAGGTTCATGGTGGCTGCAGGCCAGAATTTGAATGGCTGCTATACTTTGTTTTTTCCTCAAGCTGAGCGGGGAGTCTGCTTCTCTCGCTCTGCCCCCCACCCCGCTCATGCTCTCTCTCTCTCTCTCTCTCAAATAAAAATAAATTTTAAAAAAGATGAATGATTTAAATGAACTCCCATTTATTGAAATCTTGGTCTTTTAGAATCTGTCAGTATATTGCCCTAAACTTGATGTAACCCAGGAGCAGAAATTAGGTTCACAGAACCCTGTACTAAAACTAGGCCTTACAACCTTTTAAAGTCCAGTTGAAGCCTCCTGTTTAGCACATACTTCTTAACTTACTTGGGTGTTTTCTCAACTCATACCAGATGGAAGCAGGTGAACTAAAATCACGGCAAGAAGTGATCACCTCGATATCCTTAGTGAAGGAGAAGCCCAAAACACACCTAAAATGGTAGTGGGCATTGTCATCTGTGATGTGCTTCTAAGAAATAGTGACACTGAGCCTGTGTACATACTTAAAGCCTCACAGAGTCACTACTGCAAACACTGCAGTTTGTTAGCTGACTGTCCAAAATCACAGAGTTTTTGTCAGAAAAAGGCAGACTTAAATTTTCAACCACACTAGAGCATTAAGGTACATCTCAAGGAATGTCATAAAGATGACCGAGAAATGAATATAGACACTTACACATGGTAACTGTGGTTACTTCCTGAGAGCTGCTCTCCACCCGCCGGTGTGTTTAGTCCTCTGAGGTCACAACTAGTCCTTGTTTCATTTCAACAACAGGGCTGCCGAGATTTAGGTCTCTGGTTTTCTGTCTTTCCCATAGAATATGTAAGTTAACTGATATTGTTAGAAAAGAATGATAGCTTGTTCATTGGGGGTAATTAGGGATAAGCACTGTCCAACTTCAAAACAAAAAGTTCCATCCTCACATTTCTCTTAGATACAAGACGGACCCCCTACAGAAGCCCCCTGTACCTGGTGGGATAGAACCGTGTCTCATCCTTTGCAAAGATGCCTTGGGGGGATAGAGCAAACTGGGACACTCCTACCTTTCTGCTCCTTTTTTGTTTCTTTTTTTTTTTAATTATTATTATGTGCAATTGGCCACCATATAGTACATTATTAGTTTTTGATGTAATGTTCAGTGATTCATTAGTTGCCTATAACACCCAGTGCTCATCACCACACATGCCCTACCTTAATACCCATCACCTGGCTACCCCATCCTCCCACTCCCCTCCCTTCTGTAACCCTCAGTTTGGTTCCTGGAGTCCAGAGTCTCTCATGGTCTGTCTCCCTCTCTGATGTCTTCCCACTCAGTTTTCCCTTCCTTCTCCTATGGTCCTCCACTGTATCCCTTATGTTCCACATATGAGTGAGACCATATGATAATTGTCTTTCTCTGCTTGACTTATTTCACTTAGTGTAATCCCCTCCAGTTCCACCCATGTCAATGCAAATGGTAAGTATTCATCCTTTCTGATGGCTGAGTAATATTCCACTGTACGTATGAACCACATCTTCTTTATCCAGTCATCTGTTGAAGGGCATCTCGGCTCCTTCCACAGTTTAGCTATTGTGGACAATGCTGCTATAAACATTGGGGTGCATGTGCCCCTTCTTTTCACTATGTCTGTATCTTCGGGGTAAATACCCAGTAGTGCAATGGCTGGGTCGTAGGATAGCTCTATTTTCCATGTTGCGAGGACCCTCCATACTGTTTTCCACAGTGGCTGCACCAGCTTGCATTCCCACCAACAGTGTAAGAGGGTTCCCTTTTCTGCACAACCTCGCCAACACCTGTTGTTTCCTGAGTGGTTAATTTTAGCCACTCTGACCGGTGTGAGGTGGTATCTCTTTGTGGTTTTGATTTGAATTTCCCTGATGGCTAGTGATGTTGGACATTTTTGACTAGTGGGAAGCTCTCCAGTCACTGAGAGTGGATTTTAGGTGAACAGGTTCTGACGTAGCTAGAAGGCCACCCCTCTCTCTTCAGGCCAGCTCCTGAGACTTTCAGAGAGATTTGTGTATGAAAAAGGTGGAATCTGTTTGCCTTCACAAATGTATCTGGACCGCCTGCCTTGTTTTCAGTTTGTTGTCCAACTCTGTGATGGTTAGCACTCGCCTTACCAACATTAAAGATAACTTGTTTTACTGTCCCATGAGTTGGAGCCAAACAGAAATTTCAAAAGCCCAGAAAAAGGCCTAAGGGAAATGGATGTTTGTTCTGCCACAGAAACTGGATAGCTGTCTTTGCTAAGGCTACCAACTTCTTTTCAAAATTTAAAATGCAGAAGATACCACAAAACCAAAGATTATGGGGACCAAAGTTTGTAGTATAATGTTTGGCTTTACAACTTTTGCCTAGACTGACTTATTGATTCACTGCTTTTTCCTTACTCCTCAGGAAGCAAGCCTTCCAGAGTGTGGGGGCTCCTTGAAGTGTGTCCTGGATGATTGGGGACCCCAGGGCCATCCTCAGTGCCACAGAATTTGTCCAGTGCACCCAGGTGACCACATGATCGCTGTTTTCCCAGGAATAAAGCACCCTATTGAAGAAGCGGACATAATTCAGAAGGTTTGAAATGCTATGGAGAAGTGGAGGGAACATGGAACTTGGAAATTAGCCGAGTTGCAGCTGTTAAGACACAGTGAAGCTCTGGGAGGTATTTTCCTGTTTGAGGTGGATCTGTTCTCGCTTCCAGAGGACAGCAGAGGACGGGAAGCTGCTTGGAAATATTTTCAGGGGCATCGTTTTGACTGGTTTGCTGAAAAAGAGGTACCATGATGCATTTTGATATCTAAATTGATTTTAAAAAGAAAACAAGGCAAGAGAATGACAAGCATAAATGCCATAGTATTTACTGCTTTTGATCATCTTGGACTGCTTGGCACCAATTAAACCAAAGTTCTATGATCACGAGAAGGTGTGTTCCACTTGATGACTGTGGCCGAACACACACTCAGACTCACACACTCACAGTCACAGCTCCATTTCTGAGCACCACTGCCACGGAAACGACAGTGAATTCCCAGACCGCAACTGGTCATCTTACTTGATGAACCAGAAAGCACTTTAGACTCACCTGTGGCCTCCAAGGTCATTTAATTAATACCACTCCTATTGGGTTGCAGACATGTGGACGTGCGATTATAAGATAAGTTAGAGTTGAAATACCACTGAAAACCCTTTTCTGGAGAGCTGGCAGGAAAATCTGGGAGCAGCATTCCTCCTTTGTACCACATAGAGCACGCCTCCACAGGGCTCTGTTCCCAAGTGCCCAAAGCAGAGGAACCTTTGCTGGCAGGGATGGCATGGGGATGCCTGGAGGTTGATGAAATGATTATTAATTTATAGTATTGAGTAGGTCCCAGGTGCTGGCTTAGTATTAAGTATTCTGCAGAGACAGTGGCTGAGAATGAGCTAAGTGGAAACCGATCTGGAGGGCACAAGGTAAGGGGGTGTGGGGAGTAGGGGGTAGGGGTTGCAGCCCTGGCCAACCTGGATCTCGAGTTTACCTAGGTTCAGAAGGTGCAAGGGGTCACTGTCGTTTCACTGTAATTTCACAGATGAAGAATATGCCTCTTGGGTGGAGTATGGCCAGACTTGTTCCGAGTATTTCATAGTTGGTAGAGAAGTTGGGGGGAGGGGTGCTAGGACAGGCATGAGAGGCTGAGTACTCTCAAGACGGTGTCTGGCTTTCGCAGGGCTCACCGTGAGCCTGCACACAGGACTGACTACAATAAAAGGTCTTGTTCTAAGGATGGAGTATTGGAAGAATGTAGTGGCCCTTGTAATCCTGAGAAGAGGACGCCTCTGGAGTCCACTGTGGAGTTGCTCCGTGAGAGGGGTGGTGATCTGCAGCCTCTAGTGGTGAGATACCTGTCCCTTTTGTGACGTTTGGGCATGGTTTCTGTGACTTTGTCCTAATGGCTGGAATTTCCAAGGAGCGGGATTTTAAGATACCCGTCCCTGTAAGAATTGGTTCCTCGGGAGTGGGCCAGTCCTGTTCTGTTGCTGAGAAGTGTGTCTCTGGCGGTTGGAGTGTGTATTTCAAGCCTCTAGGTAAATGATGGGTTGGTTATAGAGGTCAGCAGGCTGTTGTCACTGATGATACTAATGGATGGATTGCTTACACTGAGATGTTAGGTCTTATGGATAGGTGTCCTCATAAAATGCCCATAAAGGGTGCTTCTGTTGAGTTTAATAGTAGATATATTTCTAGTAGCCCTCCTTGTAGTTGGTACTCCAGTGAGCAGTGTGTTACAACATTGCCTGCGTTGTATGTGTTTGCATACTGAAAACGTTGGTGACACCCCCACAAACTGCACACTGGCATCCAATTAGTTACTAATAAAATATTATTTTGGAACGAAATAAGTATCCTCCAGTGATTATTAGTTTAAGCCTGGGGGAGGGGGCCCTCTTTTGGTACCAGTAGTGACTAATGGTAAAGGAAATTTTCCCTTTTAGTGTTTGTGGGCCTTGCTCCTGGGCTCCCAAGGAAGCTACACTTTCACATTTACCAAGGTCAGAACGACTTAGCAGAACGTCAAAGCATGGGCTCTGTTTCTTCCTGGAGCACACGTTGTATGTCTGCTTCATTAAACAGACAAACCAAACAAACCAAAAAACCAAAAGGAACATTCTGAGCACAAGATAAGAAAAAGAAAGAAACTTCCCTGGTTCCCATAAGATTAAAGTCACACAGCTTGGCATATACTAAAAACATAAGATAAAGATAAAACTTCCTGGACTGTCTTTGGTCACGATGATTTGTAAGTCTTTATGTAAAAATCATGTAACCCTGCACCAAATGTTCTTCCCCGAGCACTGTCGTCTTGGTGAAGATCGTATATGCTTGGCAGCTGTCCTAACTTGGGCTCAAACAAAACTCTTTTCCTTTCTTTTTAAAAAAAATTTTTTTAAAGATTTTATTTACTTGACAGAGAGAGACAGCGAGAGAGGGAAGACCAGCAAGGGGAGTGTGAGAGGGAGAAGCAGGCTTCCCGCCCAGCAGGGAGCCCAATGCAGGGCTTGATGCAGAGCTCGATCCCAGGACTCTGGGATCACGACCTGAGCCGAAGGCAGACGCTTAATGGCTGAGCCACCCAGGCGCCCCTCTTTTTAAAAGGGTTTCTTCATTTTACATAATTAGTACCGTAGTCCTTCCAGGGAAACATTATCAGATTCTGTTTGGAGCTAAACTTGGTCTTTGTTATTGTGGAAGAATAAAGAGTCTGTGAATTGTTTGTCTCCTGTTTCATATTCCATGAGTCCTGGTTTTGGTTCCACACCTCCACGAAACACACAGTGATCCCGAATTTAGCATTGGCTCATCCCTCTCTACAAAGGGCTTGTTTGAGAGAAGAGGCAGCCTCTTTGCACCTGTCAGATGAGCATCAGAACACTCTTGGTAGGGAGTTCCTGGGACCCTAACTCTGAACCTGCTTGTGACACCCAGAGTAAATAGATTTCAGATTTAGACCCTTTGGGAAGAAATTTTGGATCTATGATGACAACCTGAAGACAATCTGTAACCTCTAACCTTTACCCTAACTCTTAACCTGAGTCCTGAATCCAAACCCCAATCTGAACCTCTAGCCCTGAATTTTGAACTGCAGACCCAAACCCCTACTTAATGCCAGCCCTGAACCCGAACCCTGAACCCCAAATCTGAACCCGGAACCCCTAACCCCTAGCAATGTTAACAATAGCCAAAATGTAGAAACTATGCAAATGTCCATCGGTGGTGAATGTGCAAACAAAATGTCATTAAGGTTTAGGGTTAGGATTTTATGGTTGGGAGCGTGCGTTGGGGTCAGGGCCAGGCTTGAGATGAGAGTCAGGGTTAGCATAACTGCCTTTCTCTGCCCCCTCCCCATCTCTCTGGCGCTCTGGTTTGGGCAGGACTCACGCAGGGTCACACATGCATCAGAGGTTGAACTGGAGTGTTGGTCTTCAGCCCCTCAGTCCTGGGTACTAACAGAAGAAGTATGAGACATCTGCCTGGTCACTGACTGTTTCAGATCGAACTCAACAGCAGTCAAGGGTGTGGAGGGCCTTAGAGGTTATACAGGGTTCTTCCATCCTCCCACCTGGGAAGGGTGCCACTGGCCCCACTCTGCTGGGGCAGCCCCAGGTTTCAGCACAGCCCTGACCCATGAGGGTACTCAGTAGACACGTATGGATTTATATAGGACTGGCTGCAGTGCACTACCCGCCCCCATGTGCAGCCCTCTTGTGGGGTGGTGGGGCCCTCCTGGCACTGGCAGGATCCTTCGTCCTAGCCGAGCAATCAGCAGTAGACAGTCAGGTCTCAGACAGGACCATCTTTGGCCTCCGATCATCCAGGAAGGATCTGTGGTCTTCCAATTCAGGTCCTGATAACCCCCATGGTCAATCACTGAGCTGACTGTGCTCTTGGGAATTTAAAAGGTCCATGGGCGCTGTAGACAGCCCCTTGGAGTGTTTCCATTCCCAATGTCTGTGTGGTTGAGACAAGCAATCCTTCCTCACAGCCTCCTAGCCTTCTAAGAGAGGTAGTAACCCTCCAAACATTGAATGTGGCCCATGGCCACAACGGCCATACAGCAGACTGGCCCTGCAGTCCTTCGGGCTCCGGTTATAATGTAAATATTTGACATGCATACTTGTTAAGAATCAAGGATATAGGAGAACCTGTGTCTCCCAGTGGGCAGTTTCTTGCTGAGGCTGTATGGTCTCAGAGAGCCACATGCATGACCCTAGAAAGCCTGCCAAGTGTGGATTTCATGCTGTGGGATAATCTTGAGTCTCCCACTGCTTCACTGAGCAATAATTTCCTTACCACCCTAACATTTGGTCTCTTTGTAAAGGAGAGAGAAGAGACTGTACAATGAGCCAATTAGTTCTTTGGGGATGGGTGATTAACGTGTTGGGGGGCACATGTCACTCCGGGGCTCCCTCCTCCCAGGGACACGAGTGAGGTCTGTGTGCCTTCCAGTCTCTGAGATGCGAGGACCCAGTGCCCAGGGCAGGAGCCTTGTTTCCCACCAACAGCAAAGTTGCTTTTTCAGCAAGTGGAAGAATGTGTTGCCATCGTGGGAGAACAGCAAGAGCACTGGATGGGCAGCTGCAGCCCCTGACCCTAAGTGACCCCTTCCTTCCCTGCTTCAGATTCCACAGCCCTGTGGTCAGCCACCAGTGATGTGGAATCTGCTGCTTTCCCAGCCTGGCATCCATTCTCACGTCCAAGTCCAGCATCTCAGCTTGCCTTTGGGAACCACATCTCACCTGTCTCTCATCCAAACAGTTCCGGAGGGCAGACCCCACTCTCCACCCACCTCAGAGATGGGCGTATGATCCAAGTCTACCCAACCCCATGCTCTGTTCTCTGGGTGCTCTAATGGCTTCAAGGATGAGAGTGTGACCCAAGCCGGGCCAAAGACACTGGAAGCCATGACTTTTCATGGAACACAAAGGATAGAGAAACCCTTCCCAGTAGAACGGATGGTGAGTGGGTGTCAGCCCGGAGTGTGTGAGGCCCCAGATGCAGTGAGAGAGACTGTGCCTGGGAATGGGCCCACCCCAGAGCACTTAGCAGGGTGGAGGGTTGGAGAGGGTCCAGGTCACACTGTGAGAGTGTGAGCCCCTGGGCTTGCCAAGTCCAGAAACACTCTTTTTTAAATTTAAATTCAAGTAGCCAACATACACTACATCATTAGTTTTGATGTAGTGTTCAGTGATTCATTAGCTGCGTGTAACACCCAGTCCAAAAATACTCTTAACTTGCCTCTTACAAGTATTAACTTATTTCCACCATTTAAAAAATATTAATTCATTTTACTTTAGTAAATGTGTCCAGTCCTTCGTCATCCAAAAATTGCTAGCTGACACACATCAGGGTCAACAGTCCCTGAGACTCCCTGAGCGAGTTGTCCTCACTGGGCGGGGCATGGCTGGGGAGACGAGACAGTGGGTGGGGTCCGGTCTTAGGGAAGCTGTTCCTTCTCTGTCCCTGGAGAGGAAAAGCCCAGAACAGTGAGAGGAGAACCAGCAGGAGCAAGAGGTCCCTGGATGGCTATTGGTCTGTTTGTATTTTCCTTATTTTAGGGTCCATTTTGTTAAAGTGTATTTTTACTAGGAAATCACCCATTTCCTCTGGGTTTCCAGTCTGATGCAATAGGTTTCTCTTATTTGACCTTCAATTTCTACTCTCTTTCTGCTTTTCTACAGAGTTTTTGCAATTAATGAACAAATATTGATATGTTATTATTCAGTAAAGTCCATGCTTTATTCAGGTTTCCCCTGTTCTACTTTTCCTGCTCCAGGATCCCATGCAGGGTGCCATGTGACACGTATTCATCATGTCTCTTCAGGCTCTCGTTGGCTGTGACAATCTCTGACTTGTCTTGTTTTCGTGGCCTTGGCAGCATTGAAGAGAGCTGGTCAGGTATTTGGTAGCAAGTCCTGCATTCGGATTTATGGTGTTTTCCTCACGATTAGACTGGGGTTATGGGTTTTGAGGAAGCAGACCACAAAGGTAAAGTGCTCTGTCATCACTTTATATCAAGGGAACATGCGCTGGAGGTCACTTGTCACTGTGCTAACGTTGGTCAGCTGGCTGAGGCCGTGTTGGTCAGGCTTCCCCACCATGAGTTCCTCTCTCCCATGTGCGTACAGTGTGTCTTCTCGAGGAGGAAGATGCTATGTGGAGCCCACACTGTGGGAGAGGAAGTCAGCTCCTCCTGCTTGGGGGATAGCTGAATGTCTACGTCTGTTGTTTGGAATTCTGTTAGGAGAGGTCTATTCAACCCATTTGTAAAAAAAACAAAAAAACAAAAAAACTATGTAATTTAAAATTTAAGCAATCCTATTTTTTTTATTGAACAATTAATGTTTCAGGCAGCATCCCATCTAGAAAATACAAAGGCACTCCTTTGAGCTACAGGGAAAGAAAGGTTTTTAAAGATTTATTTTTTTGTTTTTAGAAAGAGAGCATGAGAGGGGGGAGGTGCAGAAGAAGAGGGAGATACAGAATCTCAAGCAGACTCTGCACTGAACGTGTTGCCCACCGTGGGGCTCAATCTCATGACCCTGAGGTCATGACCTGAGCCAAAACCAAGAGACACCCAGGCACCCCAGAAAGGATAGGTTTTTAAAGGCAGAGAGGAAATTGAAAAAAGGAAAGTATTCATAAAGGATGCATTGTCTGAGGCAAGGTCACTGTCCTAAGGGGACCAGAAGAGACCATTATTCAGGGTGAGTGGTTAAAGTTACATGGAGTGTGTATGTGTGAAACTGCAGTTAGGTTAGTTACCAAGTCCTGGCTTGCTGATCTGGGTCTCTTAAGGTAAGTGACTTCACTGTGGGGCCTGTGGATTCCTTTTTAACTAATCATTTATTTTTACCAGTGTGGACACCAGGGTCGTCATATTAGGCTGTCGGTTACACTCCAGTGCTACAGTATTTGGTTGCTGGTTCATTCCTGCTTGGCTATTGGGAGGGCTTTCCATTGGCTCCACTTTCCCTTTGATATACTTTATCTTTGCGGGGTTTTCTTGGTACTTCCTTACTTTCTGATACTTCAAGATTATCCTGGCTTCTATGTTTACTTAGTCCTGGTGTCAGCAATTTCTTCAAAGAGCCCTGGTTCCTTTTATTAGAGAATGGTATTAAAGTCTCACCTGTGGGAACTGAATGTGCTCAGAGGACAACGCAAGGCAATATATGCGTGTGTTCCAACCTATGTAAACACACCTAATTAAAGATTTCTACGTGGAACTGTCTGTGTCCATAGGAAGCTAAAGACGAGTTTATACTGATGTCTCCAACCTGGTCCATCACCACGTGGAGACTGTGATCTTCTCCATTGGCGATCTGTAACTTCCTACTCTAACAGTGACAAACCTGGCTCTCCCCACCTGCCATTTATTTAATTCATTGCTCCGTTCCAGATTACAGATGTGGTGTTTTCAGAACTGTTAGCTACCACTCTGATGGGAAAGAACTTTATCAAATAGAGTCCACTGTGTACGTACAGTATGTACATTTTTTCTTTAATCTACAGATTCCATTAATTTCCAAAGATACTTAGGTCGGCACCTTTTGTCATACAACCTACAGTGAGGGTTTTTTTTCATATGTTTCTAATACAGTTAGGTTATGTGTCACATTTATATTCCATTGGGGGGGGAAAGAAATTTTCCTTGGTCCAAAGTTCTTACCACAAGACTAAGAATGAAATTGACATGAGACAGATTAATAAGAGAAAAAAACCCAAAGTGTAATGATGTGCACATGGAGACCCAACAAGGAAACTGAGTTCTAAAGAAATGACCAAGGAAGCCAGGTTTTATACTTTTTGGACAAAAAGAAAATAAGCCTGTGATGAAATCACAGGACAAAGAAAACTTAATCTTGGGAGCTTCAATTAGTAAGGAATTCTAAACAGAATTTGGGCTGGGGTAGTAAGTTAGTAAAAAGTAACAAGGGTTGTTTATACAGCCTTCTGGGCTCCAAATGCCCATCTCTGGTGATGTCAAAGTCTCTTTACCTCCTGGTACAGGGACATCTTCACATGGGAGATAGATTTCCTGCTTCCAGGGGGACAGAGGAGGGTCTGAGGGTCCTCATTTCATAGACTGACTCTTAAGTAACTTTTATTTAAAATGATCTATCTGCCAAGTGGCAGATTTGGGAGCAACATGCCCATAGGCCCTACACCATCTTCGACATTCCCACATCCTAAATAACTTAATTTCAGTAGATTCATGATTTACTCTTTGGGATATAAAAATGTTCGGTGTTTTTTAAGATTTTATTTTTAAGTAATCTCCACAGCCAATGTGGGACTTGAACTCCCCCAAGATCAAGAGTTGCATGCTCCAAGCTGGCAGAAGCCAGGTCTTCAAAATGTTTGGGTTTTGACAAATGCATCATGAGCAGGTATAAATCATTAAACCATCATGGAATTCACCCTGATCCTTTTATCACCTCTAGTTTTTGCCTTTCCCAGAATCTCCTACAAATGGGGTCACTCAGTGTGTAACCATTTAAGGACTAGATTCGCTTCGCTTGAAAAATGTAAAGTTCATCCGTGTGTTGTATGGGGGTGATGGTTCATTTCTTTAGTTGCTGAGATAGATTAACAAGAAAAAACAAGTCAAAGTTTAATATGCATGCATCGTCCCATTCATGGGGAGATACCCAGGAAACCAGGAGTAACTCCTCCGAAGTGACCGGCCCTAAATGCTCATCTTCAGCTAAAGACCAGAAGAGTTTTGGGTGGTGAAGGCCAGTTAGGGATGTTATCAAGGTGAGTACAATAGTGAGGGAATGGTGGTTGCACAGGTTTAAGTCTCGCCTTCTCTTTATTGGTAAGGTTTGCTTAAAGATTTAGTCATTCTGTTTCCTGATACAGAGGGAGACGAGCGTACAATGGAGCTTTCCTTTATCAGCATAACTCACTACCTAAACAGACAACTTTTAGCCAGTTTTAGAGATTCTTCCATGTCTGCTCTTCTTAATTAATCCGCCAATAACCCTTGTGCCAAAGAGGCATATTTAGGGTGGCATATTTCCTTCACATGGATACACTCAAGTGTGCTTATGGATTTATTTATGGAAGGGCGTCCTGGCTGCCGTTAGTTGCCAACCACCATGAACTGAGTGCTGTGCATCACTGCATGTTTGTTTGGAAAATAGCTTTTCAAAGCATGTGGTCTAAATACCAGATGACAGTTGTTGGACTTAGATCGTGAGACTTATTTTAGGTTTGGAAAATGGCGGCTGTCTTCTGAAGGACAGTCTCTTCCATCAGCTAATTGGTATTCTTGTTTCTTGGGTTCTAGCATTTGGGAGTGAGTGTGCAGTGCTGTCCACACGTGTTTACTTGTTCTTTCTAATGATGACTGTCGAGCATATTTTGCTTCTTATTCTGTGTCTGCATATCTTCTTTGTCAGGCATTTTCAGACCCTTGCCCATTATCAGTTCGGATGTTTGTTTCCTTATTGTTTCAGTTCTGATAGTTTTGTATATTTTTGAATACAGATCGTTTTACCAGATATATGTTTTAAGTATTTCCTCCCAGTTTTGTGAGCCATGTCTTTTAGTTTCACATGGCAAGGTCTTTCACTGAGAGCAGAAGTTCCTAATTTTAGGAAGTTCATGTTATCCAGTTTTTTTTCTTTTGTGGATTGCCAGCGTTTGTGTTGTGTTAATTCTCATCACCACACCCAAGTCATTATGAATTTTCTTTTTGTTTTTCTTTCTGATATTTTGATAGTTTCACATTTTTAAATTTATCTACAATTTTGAATGAATTTTATTATAAGTTTAATAAAGCTTGTGCCTTGCATTTCACTTAATTCCGTAGGGTTTCTAATTAATTGTTTACCTATTTCTGGAGAAGTCAGGATAATTGGACTCCATTTCATTTTTGAATTTTCAAAATGTCAGTGGATTCAGCTGGACCCCAGAAGGACATGCCTCCCACTGAACCAGCGCACCGGCCTGCACCGCCCCTCCCCACCGCCCGCAGGGGCGCCCGATCCCCGCTCCGCGACTCCGCCAGGCATGCTAACTTCAGAGTCGCTGGAGGATGTTCCAAGTCTCAAAGCCTCTCTAACGAGCGCCCAGGCTTCAAGAGGACGTGGGGGCCTCATCCACAGTCAGGAGCCCGAGCCTCCTAGGACCAGTTGTGCAGGACTTCCAGGGAGGACATGGGACGCGTCCCGCATGTATGGGACCTGCAGTGGAGGACGTGTTTTCCGCGTCACACAATGTGACCGGTCTCCCCAGGACCCGCCGCGGGAGGAGAAAGGTGAGGAGAAGCCGCCTGAGCAGGGACTGCCGAGGGGTCCCATGCTCACAGAGCCCCCGCGGAGGAAGGCGCGCTGTGCCAGGCTGATGGGGTTTCCGTGGTTTCACCAATAACGCGGTGCCGTGGGTCGCTGGCGGGGCTGTGCGCGGGGCTGTGGGGTCTCCCCTCTCTCTCTGGAGCCGGATCCGCTGGGCTGGTCAGCGGGTCCGTGTTTACAGCGCACCACCGCGGATCGGTTCGGGGGCTCCGCAGGCAGTCTGCAGTCAGGAACCTCGACCGCCCACCTGGTGCTCGTGCTCCCGGCCTCGGCCCGCCAGAAACCACTCCCAGCACCGTCCACACGCTGTGATCCGGGCGTCGGTTTTGGCATCTGGAGGTTCGGTAGCGACAGCGCCGCGCTCTCTGCAGACAGATGGCTGTGGGAGAGCAGGTGTTCTCATGGCGTCGGTCTTTCCATCTCCGCGTGTCTCGACATCTGTGTCGTCTCGATTTGTGTCCGCGGGTGTCCGAGGCAGGCTGTCGTCTCCTCGAGGTCTCATCGTCGGTGTGTCACGGGTGTCCGAGGGCAGGGCTGTCCGTCTCCCTCGAGGTCTGTCGTCGGTGTCTCCTGGGTGACCATCTGTCGTCGGTGTCTCCCGGGTGTCCAAGGGCAGGGCCGTCCGTCTCCCTCGAGGTCTGTCATCGGTGTCTCCCGGGTGTCCGAGGACAGGGCTGTCCGTCTCCCTCGAGGTCTGTCGTCGGTGTCTCACGGGTGTCCGGGGGCAAGGCCGTCTGTCTCCCTCGAGGTCTGTGGTCGGTGTCTCCCGGGTGACCGTCTGTCGTCGGTGTCTCCCGGGTGTCTGAGGGCAGGGCTGTCCGTCTGCCTCGACGTCTGTCGTCGGTGTCTCAGGGGTGTCCAAGGGCAGGGCTGTCCGTCTCCCTCGACGTCTGTCGTCAGTGTCTCACGGGTGTCCGTCTGTGGTCGGTGTCTCACAGGTGTCTGAGGACAGCGCTGTCCGTCTCCCTCGCCGTCTGTCGGTGTGTCACGGGTATCCGAGGACAGGGCTGTCCGTCTCCCTCGACGTCTGCTCTCGTTGTGTCCTGGGTGACCGAGGACAGGCCTGTCCGTCTCCCTTGACATCTGTCATCAGTGTCTCATGGGTGTCCGAGGGCAGGGCTGTCCGTCTCCCTTGATGTCTGTCGTTGGTGTCTCAGGGGTGTCCATCTGTCGTTGGTGTCTCCCGGGTGTCTGAGAGCAGGGCTGTCCCCTGTTGAGTATTTCATGGAGGAGGAGGAGGGAAGGGGAGGGTTGTTCTGGAGGAAAGTCCCCTGGAGAAAAGCGGGGTTCGGGGTGATGGAGGTTCTCCCCGGCTGAGCTGCAGGGGTGGTGATTTCTGGGAGGTGGTGAAACCTGCGTGTTCCCCTTTGGGGCCTGTGACTGATGAGTCTCTGCTGTGGGGCTTCTAATGTGGGGTCTGTAATTGACAGTTGTTCCTGTGACTGACACTGTGTGATCGGCTCCGCTGCCCAGCCCCCCTTCTGGCGACCCCAGTCCACTGTACTGAGCCTTCCCTTCATGCATTTTCACAGTTCTAACCAGTTTTTGGTGGAGCGTTGTGGAAAATTGGAATTCCAGATCCCGCTGCTTCTCCTGACCCCAAGACACAGGAGCCGCCGATGTCATCCTCCCACGAGTCTCTTGCTAACGTGTGGCCTCTCCACGGTGGGTGAACCGGGTCTGGGAGGACTTGGCCTCCATCAGGAAGCTTGATGTGGTCTCAGCTCCTGTGACCTGGTGCTGACCTGGTTGTTTGTAAGAGTGCTTGACTCTGCGGTGATTTCAAGGTGCAGTGAACCTGTCACAGCAGCACAAATACGCTTTATTGCCACACTCAGACTCCCCAGCTGTCGTTTCTTTACCACATTTGCCACTTCACACGGGATACTTCTGTGCGTTTTACCCCGAACAGGGACACGCTCCCGCGGAACCACCACATAGCCCTGAACGAGGAAATCATCGCGGTTTCCATATTATAACCCAGACCACAGGCCCACTTGAACTGTCGCCACCTGCCCCGCTGTCTGAAATGTCCTGCTCCATTCGGATCCAGTTTTCTTCTTCCGGAACTGCTCCCGAGACTTTCCCGTATTTGCACAACCCTGATGGATTTAGGAGCACAGATGACTCCAATGTGGGTGGCCTGTCTGGATGGCTTATGTCGCTTGGGCTGTTTTCAGTGTCCATCCATGTGGTGACATGCATCAGTCCTTCATGTTTTCACTGTGACTAAACATAGTAACATTTACCACTTAAAACATTTCAGGTTCACAGTTCTCTGGCCTTAGGTGAGTTCACATGGTTGTACACCATTCTCTAGAACTTTTCTTTCTCCCCGAGGGAGACTGCATGCATGAAACACCAACTCCCTATTCCCCTTTCCTCTCAGCCCTGCAGCCACGTTCAACTTTCTGTCTCTAGACACCTCATACAGGTGGAATCACACAGTGTCTGTCCTTCTGTGAAAGCCAGCATCCTGTCCTTGTTCCTGATTTCAGAGTACAGCTGTCAATATTCAGACTTGAGCATGGTGCTTGCTATAGATTTATTGAAAAAAAAATTACCCCTTATTTCTGTTTTCATGAGGGTTTATATCAGCAACAGACATTGGATTTTGGTTAGAACCTTTTGTGCATCAATTAATATGACCACATGTTTTTATTTAAAAATTTATTGCAGAGTATAACATTGCTTGTTTTCAGCATATTAAACAAACTTTGAGATGTTTGTGAAGAGACACTTACGATGTACAATATATTTAAGAGCTCTTGGTTTTGCAATTTTTCTGATCAGGCTTCTTACATCTATTTTAAGACAGGTGTAGGGATGTATTTGCTCGTTGTTATTAGTGGTTAGGATTGGTGTTACGGGTTGTTAGGGTTATGGTTGGGTTAGGGTTAGGGGTCTCCCTGTCCTCTTCTGCACAGAGCCCATTCTCCTCCAGTAACCAGAGTGATCTTTTCGACACATTACATTTGGGCCTCTCTGTGGTCTGCTCCCTTCCTGCCCATCCTCTGCAGCCTCACCCCTCCCACCACGGCCTGCCCCTCTGTGGGCCACCCAGGGGTATGATTGTCCCACATGTGCCTCAGGCCTGAGTCCAAGACTTTGCATTCACTGTGCCCTCTCCCAGGAGCACTCTTCTCTCCCCCTGCTTCATGTTTGGCTTGTTTCCCCATTGGCTGGGCCCCGAATTGCCCCCTGATGACCTGACTCATGTCTGCTGGTTGAATGTGCCTGTCCGCTATTTAAATGTAGTGCCCGCCTTCCCGATGTGAGCAATTTGCTAACCTGCCCGTGATGGGGCAGGTGTAAGGACGTAGCCTGAGTGTCTGCATAAAAAATCAGTCTCAGAGGGGCTCACCAAACTTGCCTGATGATGGGGGAGCTGCTGTCCCCATGGTGGGGAGCAGGTAGTGCCCTCAAAGGGGGACCAGCTATGTGAGGTGGTTGGACAAGACTCCCAACTTCTTGTCTGGGGAGATGTAGACCTGGACCTGGAAGCTTACACCCTTGGATTCAAGGCTGGGGCCTAAGCAAGCTCCTTCTTCTTCCAGAGGTCCTCTTTCCCCTTCCCTGACCATGGGCTGGACCTGATTCCTGACCTGGGGGATTTCGAGGGTGACCCCTCCTAGGAATACCAGGGGTTTACTGAGGACCTTGTCAGCAGGATGCCCAGTAGCCTTGAAGGGAGGACCCTACAGGAGGTGGAGACAGCTCCGTGGGGGCCGATGACATCCCACTCAAAAAAAAATGGGGATGGTGGCCGGCCCTGCTGGTTCTACCCAGACTGTAGGGCATAGAAACAAGGGCTGTGCCCCAGGGTGCTCTGCTTCTGGCAGGTGGGGACAGGAACTGGGGGTTTGCCCGGGAGCTCAGCACAGGGGGAGTGTTCCTGGCTCCAGCATGCTAGAGCCCATGTGGGGCTGCATGGGCTTCCAACCTCCTAAGCCTTAGGCTCCCCTTTATAAGATGCAGTGCTGATGGCCCTCATCTCCGGGAGCAGAAGGTAGGGAGGCCCCATGGGCAGACTCACTCAGGAGAGGCCAGGAGAGTGGCTGTTGCTTAAAGCAGCC
>NW_024423344.1:79717091-79717664 GCF_017311325.1 Ursus maritimus
TTTCAGGGTACAATTCAGTGGCAATACGTACATTCACTGCTCTGCACCTGCCACCTCCATCCATCGCCACAACTTCATTGTCATCCCAAACTGAACCTCTACCCACGAGACCCTAACCCCCATTCCCCCTCCCCAGCCCCGGCACCCAGCAGCTCCTTCCACCTCTGTGAATTGGAGTGCTCTCCGTCCCTCACGAGTGGGGTCGTCCAGTACCCCTCACAAGTGGGGTCGTCCAGTATCTGTCCTTTAGGGACTGGCTTATTTCACGTAACACAGTGGCCTAAGGTCTGTCCCCATGAGCCTGGACCTGACCCACTTTTCCCCCAAAGGAGTGGCTCCGCCCTCTCCTGTCTAAGCTGAGCCTCCTCTGCTCCCCTCTGCTCCCCTCATCTTCCTTCTCAGCCTGAAGATGATCCCAGCCAATCTGCAGCTTTGAAGACCTGTTCAGTGCAGATGCCGGACACACACCCCCGGGGCCTTGGGCCTCACCTACCCCATCTGTCCATGTCAGGTGCCTGCCCCCCCGCAGCCAGCCACCTGCACCTTCCACAGGTGTCCCCATCTCAGAAGAGG
>NW_024423345.1:0-2222 GCF_017311325.1 Ursus maritimus
CCATAGGTGAGGTCCCGAGTGACACACTGGGTGTTGGGTTCTGGGATCTGAATCATCAGGTGCTGTGGAATTCAGGGACACCCTCCTGTCTGTGGATTTGTGTGGAGACAGGTAGACATCAGTGTCTGGCCAGGCACGAGGGTTGCACTGGACCACCACCAGAGATGCAGCGTGCGTGGGAGCCACTGCTTGGTTTCCACGAATGCTGACCAGGGTCTGTGACCATGATTCCTAGCAGCTGCAAGGGGAGAGGAGGCCGGGGGTGGTGCACACTTCCTAGAGTTGTGGTCAGGACTAGTCTGGAGCCCACTGAAGTCAGCCACACCTGGCACAGAAGGCACCCAGTCAGAGTAGCTGTGGGTACTGCTCCCATGGCACTGTCAGGCCGGCTCCATGCTGCCACCTCCTGCTTTTCATCATCATCTTCAAGGTCATGTGCCTCTGCTCTTGCCCCATGGCCTCCGGGGTATTGACTGTCCTCCATCTGGCCCTTGTCCCTGGTGCTCTGTGCAGTCCAATGCCAGGGTAGCCTTCTCGAGACAAACATCTGGCCTTGGTGGAACACTTGCATGGATCTCATGTGATGCGAGGATGATGCCCTGCCCTGAAAGGGGGCTGCAGGTCCCCAATCAGGAGAGCCATGTCTCCCTTTTCAGCATGGCCTGCCCTCCCCTCAGTCTTCATCAGGGAAGATCTCCCTACTTCCTAAGCTGACAGCTCTGAACATAAAAATGAATGTTATTTTACATATCTCTATGCCTTAGTTCATCCATGGCTGTCTTTCAACCCCATTAGTGGGGTTTTTTTAAGCAGTTCTGAAGGGCAGTCTGCTCAAGGAGGGGATGACCTGGGTGGGGCAGCTTTCCCTCTCATCTCTCTCAGCATGTCTCTGAACCCTGGGGCCAGCAGTCCCACTGAGGATTGAGGGACCCGAGCCAGGCCCTCCTGAGCCCAGGCTGTGTCAGCTGTGTAGACTGATGCGTGTTGGAGTGGTGGGCAGCTGGCATGGGCCAGGGGCAGGCAGTGTCTCCTCATTCCTTCCCTCCCTTCCTCCCAGAGGTAGCTCAGATCAGCCTTCAACTCCTGCATCTCTAGATCCCTTGACCTATGCCTCCTGTGTTCAGCTGGTGACCTTGGAGTTTCGCATGGATTCTACCTCCCGTACCCTCTACCGTAGCAGTTCCTGGATCAGGGGAGGGGTCGGACCCTTGTCTGCTTTTGGTCTTCTTCCTGTCCCGCACCAAACCCACTCACCTTTGCATCTTGCATGTATGTGCTTGGAAGCCAGCCCATCCACAGGGAACCTATTAGCCAAATGGATCCAGGCAATGAACACTGAAGTAGAGATCCAGGATCCATAATAAACCTGCTCTGAAACCTGTCCCAAAGTCTGTGACTCTCTCACACTGAAACAGAAACAATAATAGCTTTCTGGACTGTGAAGTGACATGTGTCTCTACTTCCAATCTTGAATGCATAGGTGCTGAGCCTGGACAGAAAAGGACCATGGCTCCCGTGGGCTGGGATCCACAGTAAGAACTCAGTGAAATCTGAATTCGAGGCATAGAATGAATAATTATTGTAGAGTGAATCCTCCCAAGTAGGGCTTATGCACATTGCAGAGGAAAAGCTTTTTCAAAGAGGTTCCTGAAAGAAAAATCTTTTTAAAAAATTTATTTTAATTCCAGTAGAGCTAACATACAGTGTTACATTCGTTTCAGGTGTACAAGAGAGTGATTCAGTAATTCTATATATTACTCAGTGGTCATCAAGAAAAGTGTCCTCTTAATCCGCTTCATCTATTTCACTCATCCCTCTATCCACCTCCTCCTCTCTGGTAACCATCCGTTTGTTCTCTATTGTTAAGAGTTTGTATTTTGGTGTGTCTCCTTTTTCTCTTTTATTTATTTATTTTTGTTTGTTTCTTAAATTCCCCATAAGAGTGACATCGTATGGGATTTGTCTTTCTCTGACTGACTGATTTCAGTTAGGATAATACTCTCTAGCTCCATCCATGTGGCTGCAAATGGCAAGGTTTCATTCGTTTTCAAGCCTAGTAATACTCCATTGTGTGTGTGTGTGTGTGTGTGTGTGAATACACACATCTATCATCTCATTTGTCAATTTTTCTACAGACACTTGGGTTGCTTCCATATTGTGATATTGTAAATAATGGTGCAAGAAACATAGGGGTGCACGTATCCTTTTAAGTTGCTGTTTTC
>NW_024423345.1:4083-20643 GCF_017311325.1 Ursus maritimus
CTGGGACATAGGGTAGCTTTATTTATAACTTCTTGAGGAAACTCCGTACCATTTTCAAGAGTGGCTGTACCGGACTGCATTCGTACAGGGGTGTAAGAGGGTTCCCGTTTCTCCACATCCTCTCCAACATGTGTAGTTTCATGTCTTCTTATTTTTAGATATTCGGCCTCGTGTGATATGGCATCTATAGGGGTTTAGATTTGCATTTCCCTGAAGCCAAGTGATATGAAGCATTTATGCATGTATAATTTGGTCACCAGTACGTCATCATCAGTGAAATGACTTCCCATTTTAATCCATCTCAAGACCTAAAGCTGGGCAAGGCACTGAAGCTGGATGATGCCATCGGTTGGAAGTGTGGAGAATTTCAAAAGATCTCCGTGGAGAGCAAGTTTAAAGGTCAGTGTGAAGCTACTAATTGGATCCGGGGAGATCTCTGGAAGTGGGGGTTCCCTGGAATGGGCTGAGGGGGGCCCTCTGATTTTCCTGCTATGAATCCTTGCTGCAGCCCCAAACGGACAGTTTCCTGCTGTGGGGCAGGCTGAGTCCTCTAGTCGTGCAGAGGTGAGCCCAATGCCTGGTACCTTGGAGGCAGGCAAACGGGGAGGGGACCCTCAGCAAAAGACCCATGGTTAGGTTAGGCCTCAAGAGACAGCAGGTCTGAACTGCCCAGTGCTCAGAGAACTCCCAGGCCGACTGAGATGAGGGCACAAGGGTGGGTTAGTGTGAGCCTTGGGGTTTCATCTGGAAGGGCCCACAAAGGTCGGAGTTCACCAGCAGGGGCTCTCAGGGGGTGCCCCAATTCTCTTGCCCTGAACGCTCTGTTGTGCCCCCAAACGATACAGTTTCCTGTGGGCTGCAGGCTGAGTCCTACGGTGGGGCTTGGGTGTCCCCAATTCCCCAGAGTGGGGTGCCAGGACCCTGGGGAGGGGCCCCTCTGTGGCCAACCTAGGGTAAGGGTTAGGGTCCAGGAGCCCGGCAGGGCCAATCTGCAGGCTGTGTGGCGAGCTCCGTGGAGGGCTGAGATGAGGCCATGGGGGAGAGTGAGCATGGGCCTCAGGGTTGGGGCACGGGGCGTGCCAAAGCTGGGGATGGGCTCGGGACCTCCCCAAGTTCTCGAGCCCTGTATGCTCCATAGAGCCCCATGGGGCACGGTTTCCTGCGGGGTGACAGGCTTTGTACTGCAGTGGGGCTCATGTGTCCCCAGTCCCCGGGGCTGAGGCCCCGGGCCCCAAGGGAGGGGCCCTCCCCAGCCGACCTAGGGTCAGGGCTGCACCCCAGGAACCTGGCAGGCCTGATCTGCCGGCTCTGTGACGAGCTCGGTGGCAGGCTGAAGGGAGGGCGTGGGCGGGATGAACGTGGGTATCAGGGTTGGGGTGTAGGGGGCCGCTGAGGATCGCTAGGGGCTCAGGTGGGCTCTACCAGTTCTCCTGCACGGGATGCTCTGCGGCGCTCCAAGGGGCATGGTTTCCTGAGGGATGGCAGGCTGAGTCCCGTGATGGGGCTCAGGTGTACCCAATCCCCAGGGTTAGGGTACGGTTAGGGTACGGGTTATGGGTTACGGTTAGGGTGCGGGTGAGGGTAGGAGTTAGGGTTAGGGTAAGGTGAGGGTACAGGTTGGTGTTGGCTTTAGGAGTTATAGGTTAGGGGTTATGGGTTAGGGTACGGATTAAGGTTTAGGGTACGGGTTAGGGTTTAGGGTTTGGGTTTAGGGTTAGGGTTAGGGTTGGAGTACGGGTTAGGGTTAGGGTATGGGTTAGGGTTAGTGTACGGGTTAGGGTACGCGTTAGGTACGGTTTAGGGTACGGGTTAGGGTACGGTTTAGTGTATGGGTTAGCGTACGGGTTAGGGTACGGTTTAGGGTTAGGGTACGGGTTAGGTTTACGGTACGGGTTTGGTTACAGTTTAGGGTTAGAGTTAGGATACAAGTTAGGGAACAGGTTAGGGATAGGGTACGGTTTAGGGTTAGGGTATGGGTTAGGGTACAGGTTAGGGTACATGGTAGGTTTAGGTACGGGTTAGGGTATGGGTTAGGGTTTGGGTTAGGGATAGGGTACGGGTTAGCATATGGTTTAGGGTACGGGTTAGGGGTAGGGTTAGCTGAAGGGGTAGGGTTAGGGGTAGGGCTGGGGGTAAGGTAGGGGTCGGGGTAGGTCTAGGGTTTAGGGTTAGGGTTTGGGGTTAGGGGTTAAGGTTTAGGGCTTAGTGCTAAGGTTAGGGTTTAGGGTTTAAGGTTTAGGGTTTAGGGTTAGGTTTAGGGTTATGGTAGGGTTAGGGGTTAGGGTTAGGGTTAGGGTTTAGGGTTTAGGGTTAGGGGTTAGGGATTAGGGTTAGGGTTAGACCCGAGTAGGCCAGCAGGCCCGATCCGCCTGTTGTGCCACGAGCGGATGGTCCGGCCGAGGTGAGGACGATGGTGAGCAGGAGTGTGGGCCCCAGAGTTTTGGCATGTGGGGCCTTTGAAGGTTGCCAGGGGCTCTGAGGGACCTGCCCCTACTCCCACCCTGAATGACCGGCGGCGCACCTAGCAGACAGGGTGGCGACGTGGTAGCAGGTTGAGTGAGGTGCTGGGGCTCGGTGTCCCCAATCCCTGGCATTGCTGCGCCAGGCCCCTTGTGAGAGGCCCCTCAGTGGCCCACCTAGGGTTAGGGTTAGCTCCAGGATGCCGGCAGGCCCGATCCGCCGGCTGTGCCGTGAATGGAGGTGTAGGCCGAGGTGAGGGCACTGGCGAGTGGGAGCGTAGTACCCAGCGTTTTTGCGCGGGGGGCCTTCGAATGTCGCCAGGGGCTAGTTGGGCCTTGCCAGTTCTTCCTCCCTGAATGACCGGTGGCGCCCCTAGCGGCCCGAGTGGCGGCGGGCCAAATGGTGAGTTTAGCGCTGGGGCTCGGGGATTCCCAATCCCAGGCATTCAGGCGCCAGGCCCATAGAATGGGCCCCTCAGTGGGTGACCTAGGGTTAGTGTTAGCCCCCAGGAGGCTGGCAGGCTCGATCCGCCCATGTGCAGTGAATGGAGGTGTGGGTCGAGGTGAGGTAGCTGGCGAGCGGAAGCGTGGGCCAGAGCATTTTGACTTTGGCTCGGGGTGCCTTCGAAGGTCGCAGGTGGCTTGGAGGTTGCTGCCCGTTCTATTGCCCTGAAGGACTGGTGACGCCCCTAGCGCCCCAGGTGGCGGCGGGGCGGCAGTTTGCATCCGGCGCTGGGACTTGGGGGTCCCCAATCCCTGGCATGCGGCGCCAGGCCACTTGGGAGGGGCCCCTCAGGGGCGACCTAGGAATAGGGTTAGCCCCCAGGAAGCCAGCAGGCACGATCCGCCAGCTCTGCAGCAAGTGGAGGGGTGGGCCGAGGTTAGGGCGCTGGCGAGCAGGAGCGTGGGAGCCAGAGTTTTTGCGTGGGGGGCCTTCGAAGGTCGCAGGGGATTGGAGGGCCCTGCCCGTTCTCCATTCCTGAATGACTGGCAAAGCCCCTAGTGCCCTGGGTGCTTGCGGGGTAGCAGGGTGAGTCCAGCACTGGGGCTCAGGGGTCCCAATTCCCGGCATTGCGGTGCCAGGCTCCTTGGGAGGGGCCCCTTGGGGGCTGACGTAGGGTAAGTGTTAGCCCCCAGGAGTCCAGCAGGCCCATTCCGCCAGCTCTGCAGCAGGCGCAGGGGCAGGCCAAGGTGAGGGCACTGGCGAGAGGGAGTGTGGGCAAAAGCGTTTTGGCGTGGGGGGCCTTCGAAGGTCTCCAGGGGCTTGGAGGGCCCTGCCCGTTCTCTCGCCCTGAAAGACTGGCGGCGCCCCTAGCAGCCCGGGTTGCTGCGGGGCGGCAGGGTGACTCCGGCGCCTGGCTCAAGGGTCACCAATCCCCTGCGTTGTGGCGCCAGGCCCCGTGGGAGGGGCCCTTCGGGGGCCGACCTAGGGTTAGGGTTCGTCCCCAGGAATCGGGCAAGCCCGGCGCTAAGTGGTTCTGGCAATGTAACAAAAATGCCATACACTTATCTGTAAGAAATAACAGTGTACACGAACCCTCTTAGCCCTAACATCATCCTTTGTGAATATGGAAGCCAGCCCCAAAGTGATCGTGGAAGTCTGAAGAAAGGGCTAAGCACTTTTCTCTGAGTCACCACACTATACAGGGAAAGACCAATGTACATCATTTTTCACGAGTAGGAAGCATTAATGAAAAGGTCCTGGAATTTCGAGGACTCTGACCCATCCTTATTGGTAATAAACCACCGTGTACAGGAGAACACCTTCAACTCTCATCAGCCTCCTCAATCCTGATTCCGATTCAACTTTGGGTGTGTAGGGCTAGGGAAATATCCACATCTTGTTGCTAAGAAAGAACGATGTCAGGGTAATGCCCTTCAAGTCACCTCAGCATTCCTGAAGAAGGAAGCAGGAATCAAGGTGGTTATGTTACCATGAGGTAATGAAGATGAGCACATAAGTGAGAAACAACAGTGGGCAGGACCTCTCTTCCAAAGAACATTATCTTTGCTTAATGTTGAATCCCTATGGTAAGTGGTTGTGGGCATTTGTGAGGTGAAAATCTTAAGTGTTTTGTAAAACCTCTTGGTCATTCACAGATGAGACTAAGGTAGTTGGGGACTCCTAGGCAGTGATTTGTCCACTGTCAAAAATATGAAAAGATAAAAGAGACAGATGAGGTCTCCTCAGGCATTGTCCTTTATCCTCATCCTCCGTGAGGATGGCCATCTCTGGACAGCTCAGTGGCAGGGTCTCATTCACAGTGGGGGCATCTGTTCCTCACAGACATTCAGGCAGGTGAGATGGATTCTCTGTGCCAGCCAGACCACAGCTGAGTGTCACAGCACCCTCTCTGGGCTCATAAGAGTTTCACTGTCACCAGGCAGGTCATTTTTGATAAACCACTGTGAAGTTTGCAATTGCCTTCATCTGCAACCTCCTAGAGGCAAATGCAGGATCTCTGGTACCATGTGAAGTCATGTGAAGGCATGTGAGAAAGTGTCCTTTGCTTAAGAAAAACATGGCTGGGGCTCCTGGCTGGCTCAGCCAGTTAAGCATGTGCCTTTGGCTCAGGTTATGATCCCAGGGTTCTGGGATCGAGCCGCTCCCTGCTCAGCAGGAAAGGAGGTAGAGTAGCTTAGAACCACAAGAGAATGTGAATAAAGGGAGTGAAATGGAACTTGGTCTGTGTTTTGCTTTAGGGATTGGAAGTTAGTTTTTCTCAATTGTGATTGTTCTTGAAACAGAAAAGCTGTATTGGTTTTTTTACCTTTAATTTTTTAATAAAATTTTTATTATGATATGTTAGCTCACTATAGTTTTCCTTAGTTTTTGATGTAGTGTTCCGTGATTCATTATTTGCATCACGTGCTCCATGCAATATGTACCTTCCTTAATACCCATCTGGCCCATCCCAATCCCCACCCTCTCTCCCCTCTGAAGCCCTCAGTTTGTTTCCCAGAGTCCATAGTCTCTCGTGGTTCATTCCCCTTCTGTTTAGGGTCCATTGTCTAAAGGGACAGACATGGGAAGTTCACCAAATATAAGATCGAAATTTCATTGTTCATTATAGATGCCTGCCAAGTAGTTCCCAGACATTTCATTCTACTTAGTATTCATTATACCTGTAGGTTGCACGTGGAAGACAATTGATGCATGATAGTGGTAATAAACACGCCCTCAGTAGTAGAATAATAGAGGATGCATATGTGTAAAATTATTCGACTACAGCTTCATGCTTCCTTTGGCCCTTATTATCTATGAAATTGGACAATTTTTGTTCTCTAGGCAAAACTCATTGTCAGTATTCAGAGTTTCCAATGCTGATCTTCTCCTTATAATTACCAAAAACCTAAAATATGTATGAACTTTAAAAAACGCTATATTGAAAATTACAGCAGGGAAGTTCCATTTTGTGAATATTGTGTCAATGGATCTCTATTTTGACATCAGTGTTCATTAGAAATGATGACATTTCATGTGAGTATAAATATCAATGTGAAAAAGAAAAGGTAGGAAGAACCTTGAATGTTTAAGTAATTGGTGAAATGACAGGTGTGTGTGTGTGTGTGTGTGTGTGTGTGTGTGTGTGTGTGTGTGTGTGTGTGTGTGTAATTGATTTTCAGTGAATGGTTCAGCTTCTTGTAGGGCCTCCAAGAGAGCCCAGGTGAACCTTTCAATTAGTTGGTATCTGTTTTCAGAACATGGGAATCTCTTAGTCCAATAGTCAATCAGGCAAGCTTTGAGGTCTTGAAGAGTTTCAGTCCTCAGCGATGGTGTTGCAGACCCTTGTGAGCAAACCCTAGGGTATGCTCAGAGCCCTCATTAGCTGGTACCAAGGTGTGACGATTTCAGACAGCATTTCCCAAAGAAGTACCTCTTGAGTCTCTGTCCTTGTCAGTTCCCTACACTTCCTTACACTAGTTATGTGATCAGTGTGTTTCAGGATAATCCCCACATGTGATTTTTGCTATTTCCTACTAGTCCTATCTGTTTCTCATCTTCTTCTTTTATGGTAGGGGTTGGGAAGCAACCTGTGTGGTGTAGGAAGGGGTGTGGTAGTTGTCTGCCTTCAGAGGACCGAATGATGCCTAGAAATTGTACTGTAGTTTGAGGTCAATTGTCCATCCTCTGAGTGTCAGGAATTCCATCACTTTACTTTGATGCTAGTCTGTTCTTCAAGCTGTCCTCAGAAATAAGGACGTCATCCATCTAGGGAATACTGGTTTGTGTGTATGGTTTCATTTTTGGAAAGGCCTTGCTGTTCCTGAAAATAATACTGTAGATCACCCTTTCCTGTTCTTATTGGCCATCAGTCAATCTTTTGTGAAGTATTCGTTTATAAATAGACTTTCTATGGTTGATGAGCAGGAATTCTTTATTGACAAGTCTTTGTCAGTGTGTGTATTGCAAATCTTTACTTCCCAGCCTGCGGTTCACTTTTTCATTTTCTTATGGTCATAAGATAAGGAGAAATGTCACATTTTTATGAAGTCCCACTGAATTCTTTTAAATGGTTATTGCACCCTATGTCCTACCCCAAAATTGACAGGTTCTACATTTTCTTTCAGAAACTGTCCAATGGGAAGCTACAATCCATCTCAAATTTATAAATTGCATTTTTAATGCTAATAGGATATTTATAGATTGTTTTGGATTTTCTATGTACACAATCGTATTATCTGTGAATAGTCACAATTATCCCCTCAATTCTTATACTTTTTGTTTCTCTTGCCTTCTAACACTGGTAGATTCTCTGATGCAACTTTGAATAGAGCAGCATTGTTCGAAGATTTTAGTATTCCTTTCTCAATGTCTGACAGAAAAAGCAGACAAAACATTGGTAACAAACGTGACCTAATTGACATATAGGGAACATTCCATAATAAGTGCAGAATACATTATTTTCAAGTGGTCATAGACTCTTTACCCAAATAGATGATAGGTGGGGCCACGAATCAAGTCTACAAATGGTAAACCCTGAAATTCACTAAATTCTATTCTTAGACCACAGGGGAATTGAGCCAGAGTCATAGCGAAAAGAAAACCAGGAAGTCCTTCAATGTTTAAAAATTAAATGGAACTTTGCTACATATCCTAAAGGTCAGAGAGGGAATCTCAATGGAAATTCTGAACCTTTTCTACATGAGGGCCCACACACAATGGCACTTTCTTTGTGAAGATCATTATAATAACGTAGACAAGAGTTGAGCCTTAAGTCAGAGGTCTGCCTGCCCCAGCCACACCTGGCAGCCTTGGCCTGTGGTCCCCCTCATCTGTCCTTTCTGGTGGCCCTGAGCTAAGGGGGTCATCATGGCCGTATGGAAATGGGAAGCTCCCCACTCTTAGTGATGACGTTGCTATCGTATCATCCTCAGCAGTCCAACAACATGTTTTCTGAGTGAAATATGACACAAGAGCGACTTCTTGGCCTTCCTTCAAGTTTGAAAATCATCTGGTGAGTCATCTACTAGAAATATGGATTCAACATGTGTTCTTTCTTCTGGAAAAGAAAAAGACCCAATAGCAATTATGGCTTCCTGAGCACCTGTTCTTGAGAGACATCATACTGGCTCTTTGTAGCATTCTGCTTCTTAAACTTCAAACTAGGGTGTAGATTTTTTTAGGCACATTTTCAGACAGTTAGAAAGGGACTCAGATGATATGAGTCACAGAGGATTTTAGTGTCAGAAACCTAAGTGGGATCCCCAAATTTACTCCAAATCCCTTGTTGTTCCATACAGGGTACTATTTCCCTCTTATCTCTGGTCTTCTCGATCTGGAAACCTATCATGTATCAGGATTTTCTTGTCATGTGGACCACTGGACGAATTCAGCGGGCCTTTTCACATCTGCCCTATGGTGATCATTAAGATCATTATCTCAGTGGAGGACCTCTGGGTAAGATACTCAAAGATCCTTAGGAATACAGACAGTATAATATTTTTGTGGTATTAAAGTTACTGAAACCAACTATCTTTTTTAGTCGATTCAGGCTCTGGTATGTTCAGAGGGTGCTGTAAAACAGGTCTGAAATAGTATTTAAAAACACTCAGCTAACGAGTTCTTAACATTTGCTACAACATGGACGGCACTGGAGGAGATAATGCTAAGTGAAATAAGTCAAGCAGAGAAAGACAACTATCATATGATTTCTCTCATCTATGGAACATAAGAACTAGGAAATTAGTTTGTGACAACGAGCTACTGTGTTTTATTCTGCAGTCCAAGGGAATGGTGCCAGACATCTCTAAGGTGTCTAGCAGTTCTACAATTCTGATTTTAAGTGGTCTGTGTGCTTCAGAGATTTGGGCAGGAGAAGGGCAGGAGTCCAGAGACTGTGAACACTTCTGTTACCTGTGCTGACCATGGAGCAGGTAGCCTTCTGTGGGCATCATTTTGATTTCTTGGTACTCTTGTGAAAGGTGCTTTTGTCTCAAATTCCTCCATTTAGGAGTAATTATAATGATAAAAGTAATTTTTATCTTATATCATCTGTGGGCCCTGATCCTGGGCTCTCAGGGAAGCTATCCTTTAACATTTTGCCCGACTCAAAATGACTGGGCAAAACCTCAAAGCATGGGCCCTATTTCTAGGCCAAGCACATGTTATACATCTGCTTCAAGAAGAAAACAATAATCAAAAAATGCCAACATAAAGATAAGAAAAAATAAAGAACCTCTTTGGCTCCCATAAGATTAAAGTCATACTGACATGTACATACTGAAAACATAAGAAAGAGTCTGTCACTTTCTGGAATCTAAGAAGATCCTCATTGTGGTGTGTAACTCTGTACGTAAAACAAAACAGAAAAAAATATATAAGCCTGCCCCAAATGTTCCTTCCCCGGAGCACTCCCTTCTTGGTGAAGATTGTGTCTCCCAGGCAGCTGTCCTGACTTGGGTTTGAATAAAGGTCTCTTCCTTTCTCTCTAAAATGTTTTTAAAAGTTCATTCACACAATGTCGACAATAACAGTGTTTTCTATTTAAGTGAGAAATAAATGTTCTACTCTAGTTGCATTGGGAAAAGAGGAATTGAGGGTTACTTTAGAAGAGTAAGTCTGCTTTCCAGAAAAGGCAAGGTCATTGGTCTATTGAGAATGAAGATAATTACTGCTAAACAACAAGTATGTGTTGCCCCTTCGCCCAGAAACCAAAGCAGGTGTGCAGGCTTTAGGTCAGAGGTGCCTTCTTCTCCCCAGCTGACAGCCCTTCTCTGCTCTGGCTCCAAGACACCTGATGTTTTGTACGTAAGCTTCGAAGTCAGCGAGGCAGCTTGTCACAGGACGTCAGTGTTCAGAGAAAGCACAGGTATGTTTGGCACAATGTCCTATCTATGTCAGGGTAGAGGTAAAACCTCTCATTCTCCCAAAACCTCCTGGGCTTTTCTCCTTTCTATAGTTGAGCCACAGAGTAAAATTGAAGTAGCTGTCAGCATTCTGGGTTTGGTGGAAGAATTACTTAGTTTCCCTGCTGGTAGAACTTTGCAGGGGATCACAATTTCTCTGTCCATTTATTGCTTACAAATGTATTTTGACCATCTGTTTCCTAGGAACCCTCTTTTATTAGAAAGGGAAGGTGAGATTCACTCTGTGCCTGTTTGTAACATCTAATTTGTTCCTTCATCTAACAGTGTTTATTCAATTGGGCCTAAGATATGGTTGAGTGGCCAGCATCTAGAGTTAGGTGGCTTTTTTTCATCTGATACAGACTTGGATGATGTCATTTGACAAAGGTGATGTTTCATCATTGATTAGTTTATTCATCAGAAGAGTTAAAATTAGGGTGGAGGGAAAATTCAAAATTATCCAAAGCGGCCTGTTCCTGTTTAAAAGTTGAGCTTGACTTTCTAGTTTTACTATTATCTCGATATTTTGAGGTGCCATATTCTCTCTGTAGTTTCTTTGGTGGTGGAGTCAGAAGGAGAGTCTGGGAATTCTTTTGGATAGTGGCATGCTGGTGGCTTCAAGGGGCTTGGCGTCAGGAGCCTTGGGGTGAATTCTGCAACTACTTGCCTGACCATGGTTGCATCTCACAGAGGTTTTGTTTCCTCTTATGTGAATGCCGGCAGATAATGTTCGGCTTAAAGGGGAACCCTCCCATCCTGTTGGTGGGAATGCAAAGTGGTGCAGCCAGTCTGGGAAACAGTGTGGGGGTTCCTCAAAAAGTTAAACATTGAACAACCCCATGATCCAGCAATTGCTCTCCTAGGTATTTACCCAAAGGATACAAAAATGCAGATTCGAAGGGGGTCCATGCACCATGATGTTTATAGCAGCAATGTCCACAGTAGCCAAACTATGGAGAGAATCCCAAAGTCCATGCACTGATGAATGGATAAAGCAGATGTGGGATACATATATATAATGGAATATGACCCAGCTTCAAAAAGAATGAAATCTTACCATTTGCAAGGATGTGGATGGACCTAGAGTGTATTAAGCTAAGCAAAATCAGTGAGGAAAGACAAATATCCTATGCTCTCACGCTTGTGGAATTTCAGAAAGAAAATAGATGAACAGAGTTGAGGGGTGATGAGAGAGGCAAAAAAGGAAATAGACTCAACCTTGGAGAACAAACTGAGTGTTGCTGCAGGACAAGGTTATGGGGGGAAGAATTAAATGGGTGAGGGGTATTATGGAGGGCACTTGTGATGAGCACTGTGTAGTGTATGCAGGTGAGGATTCACTAAATCCTACCCCTGAAGCGAATATTCCATGGCATGTGAACTAACTCGAATTTAAGTAAGAGAAGAAAGGAAAAAGTGTTCTGCTTCATGAAGAGTGAGGTAAAATTGTAGTGATTTGCAGTGTACTATTCTATAGAGGATAGATGTAAAACACCCTGTTGTAGGATACACTAGTTGCTTATCACATAAGGAGTCCTCAGAAAGCTGCAATGGAAGATTCAGATCTCAGAGCATGTTCATGTTCCACTGATATGTTACAGTTTGCACATGTTGGAAAGGAGGTGGAGAGAAAGGCAACAGAAGGGGAAAGTAGGTGTGAACCTTTCATTAGTTAGCATTATAGATTTCTCATGAAAGCCTTGCGCCAGTGTGATTTTGGAAGCAGAGGGGGAATCCGGGAGCTTTGCAGGAGACGGGGGAGTTCCAGGTCTGGGTAAAGCTGACAGGGGTCCCAGAGGAGAGCTGAATGCATTCTGCAGCAGGGTGTGGGCAGGGTGGGCTCCAGGGGTGGCTGTGGGTCTCCTGGGTGAGAGGTGTGACAGGTGAGTGCTGTGTGCAAGTTCCTGCCTGAGGACAACTGAGGCACAGGTGGAGAGCTGGCAGAGAACCTTCTTCTGGGCCACCAGCCTCACCCAACACACACAGCCTCATCTTCTGTCCCTGTCACTCCAATTCAGACTTCTCTGAAGGTGAGTGAGAACACATCAAGTGCATTCTGAACAGAATGGAAAGCATGTGCAAAGGCTCTGCGGCAGGAGAATTCCAGGTATGTCCAGGAGCAGCAAGAAGGCCCTGTGGCCACAGGAGACAGCTTAGGACATGAGCTCAGAGAGGTGACAAGGGTGACAGAAAGCCATTCCAGGGCTTTAGCCCCATGAGACGCTGTTTCACTGGGCCATCCTGGCTACAGTGTTGAGAACAGATGACAGAGGGTTGAAGATGGCAACGCAGGTCAAGGACGAAGCTTTTCCAGGAACTCAGGCACTGTGGACCAGACAGGTGGCCTTGGATGGAGTGGTTAGACCTATTCTGGGTCCATTTTGAAGATGGAGCTCACAGGATTTGCTGATGGGTTAGCTATTAGGAGCAGGAGAACGGAGGAATTGGGGTAACTCCCAGCTGTTGTGGGTTGTCCTGATCGAGGGGAAGGAGAGGGTTTCTGGAGGTAGGAGGTAGTCCTTGTTCCGCATGCAGAGGAAGGTGCCTTTCCCGGTAGATCTGCTGAGGTTTGTGTCTGGGAGAACCTTTCACATCTCCTCCCTCAGCAATGCTCAAGTACAAGTATCCCCCACTTTTTAAACGTTCACAGTAAGACACTTGGTTTTCTTGAAAGAACTACGTTATTACCCAGCTTCAGTAAGAGGAAGAGACCTGAAGAGGATTTCCCTCTTATGAAAAAAGGTGAACAGTGAGAATCGCGTTCAGCATCTTTTTTGGGGAGAAGCACAACAGAGGCGGCGTGCACCCCAACCAGCTCCTTCTGCTGGGAACCGCTCTCCGCATCCAGCCACCAGCACTTTGAATGTTGCCTGTGAGCCTCTGCTGTGATTTATCTTCATTTATGCTGGGCCTCCATTAGAAACTTGTGTCCTGAGGGCTAAGAAAAGCCAAAGAGAAGGAATTTTGGAGTCTGAGGACACTATCTAATTGTTCCGTGTAAATTAATGGCCATTCCTTCTTGACACCATTTCTGCTGTGCAAGGTTTCTCAGAAGCCCTGTACTTTCAAAGAGCAGGGAAACCTATACCCCATGCTGCGGGGTTAGTTTTAGTCTCCATGCTGGACAGAACATTTCATGACTGTTGGATTTTCTCACTCAAACATTGAGACTTTGACCACCTTCACCCGTTTCTACCACCCCATCCCCGAATCTGGCACCTACCAATCTGCTCTCAGTATCTATGCGTTCAGTATTTGTTTATTCCACGTGGAATGTACATGAGAGCATCTGGTATTTGTCTTTCTGTGTCTGAGTTACTTGGCATAAGGCCCCCAAGGTCTGTGTTTCCATGTCTGGTTATTGTGAATAATGCTGCAGTGAACGTGGGAGTGCATCTGTCTTTTTGAGGCAGTATTTTTGTGTTCTCCAAATCAATACTCAGTAGAGCCATTACTGGGTCATGTGGTAGTTGTATTTATTTTTTCAGGAACCTCCATATTGTTTGTCACAGTGGCTGCACCAATTTCCATTCGCACCAACAGTGCACAGTGTCTCCTCGTCTGCACACCCTTGACCCCACCTGGTGTCTGTCTCTGGGACAATTGCTGTTCCAACAATTGTGAGAGGATAGCCGATTGTGGGTTTGACTGATGTTTCCCTGACGATGATTAGTGATGTCGAACAACTTTTTCTGTCTGTTGATACCTGTGTGCCATCTTTGGAAAGTATCTATTCACATATTCCCCCCATTTTTTTATATAGTTTCTTCTTTGTTTTGATTTGTGAGAGTGTTGTGTGTATTTTGGATATTAGCCTCTTCTCACACATATGATTCGCAATATTTTTTTTTATTGGGTCAGTGTCCTTTTAAGTTTTTGCTCGTTTCTTTTGCCGTGTGGAAGATTTCAGTTTGATGTTGTTCCACTTGTTTCTTTTTGTTTTGTTGCCTTTGCATTTGGTGTCCCATCTGAAGACTCTGCCAAAACCAATGTCGAGAGACTTAGTACCTGTGTCTTCTTGGAAGTTTATGGATTCAGGTGTTACGTTCAAATCATTCATCCATTAAAAATTTTGTGTGTGGTGTAAGAAAGTGACACAGTCCTTCCCTCATGGCATATCTCCTGCTGCTGTGTCGTAAGTTAGGATCATCTACGTGTGGATAAGTTTCTGAGCTTTCTGTTCTGTTCCACTGACCTGGTGTCTGTGTTTTTGCCAGTACCATCCTGTTTTGATGACAACAGCTTTGTAATCTAGCTTGAAATCCAGGAGTGTGTTGACTGCACCTTTCTTTCTCCAGGTTGCTTTGGGTATTTGGGGTCTTTTGTGATTCCATACAAGTTTGAGGACTGTTTTCTATTTCCTCGAATAATGCCACTGGAATTCAGATAGGCATTTCATCACATCTGTCTATAGCTTTGGGTACGATGGACATGTTCACATAATTAACTCTTCCAGTTAAGAAGCATGGCGTATGCTTCCATTTGTTTGTGTTGCCTTCCAAATCTTTGACCCATACATTCTGCCCCCCTCGACACACATATTTTTCATTTCTTTTCTGCCATGTGTTGAGTGTACTATGTCTTTCTCATTCTTGGTTACTTTTATTTCTAGAATTTTTTTATGCAATTGTTAATGGCGTTGATTTTTTAATTTCTCTTTGCGAAAGTTTGTCATCAGTATACAGAAATGCAAGAAGTTGGGTCATCTGGGTGGCTCCATAAGTGAAGCGTCTACCTTCAGCTCAGGTCATGATCCCAGAGTTCTGGGATCGAGACCCGTGTTGGGCTCCCCGCTTAGCGAGGGTCTGCTTTTCACTCTATCTGACACTCCCCCTGCTCTCGCTTTTTCTCTTCCTGTCAAATAAATAAATAAAATCTGAAAAAAAATTAAAGACAACAGGTCTCTGTATATTGACTATATCCTGCAGCTTTCTTGAATTTGTTTATTCTAACAGTTTTTTCGTGGAATCTTTCGGGATTTCATGTCATTTGCAAATAGTGACAGTTTTCGTGTATGGATATCATATCTTTCTCTTTTTTTAAAATGATGTTAGTCACCCTACAGTACTTCATTTGTTTTTGATGTAGTGTTCCATGATTCATTGCTTGCATATAACACCTAGTGCTCATTATGACACGTTCCCTCCTTTTCGTTAAAAGAATTTATTTATTTATTTGACAGAGATAGAGACAGCCAGCAAGAGAGGGAACACAAGCAGGGGGAGTGGGAGAGGAAGAAGCAGGCTCACAGCGGAGGAGCCTGATGTCGGGCTTGATCCCATAACGCTGGGATCATGCCCTTAGCCGAAGGCAGACGCTTAACTGCTGTGCCACCCAGGTGCCCCAACACATGCCCTCCTTAATACCCATCACCAGGATAACCCATTCCCCTTCCCTTCCCTTTCTGCAACCTTCAGTTTGTTTCCCAGTGTCAGTAGTCTCTCATGGTTCATCTCCGCCTCTCATTACCCCCTTCACTTTTCCCTTCCTTCTCCTAATGTCCTCCATGCTATTCCTTCCATTCCACATAGGAGTGAAACCATGTGATAATTGTCTTTCTCTGCTTGACTTAATTTCACTTAGCATAATCCCCTCCTGGTCCATCCACGTTGGTGCAAATGGTGGGTATTCATCCTTTCTGATGACTGAGTAATATTCCATTGTATAGATGAACCACATCTTCTTTGTCCATTCATCTGCTGAAGGACATCTTGGCTCCTTCCACAGTTTGGCTATTATGGACATTGCTGCTATGAACATTGGGATACAGGTGCCCCTTCTTTTCATTACTCTGTGTCTATGGGGTCAAAACCCAGTACTGCAATTGGTGGGTCGAAGGATAGCTCTGTGTTTAACGTCTTGAGGAACCTCCATATTGTTTTCAAAAGTGGCTGTACCAGCTTGAATTCTCACGAGTAGTGTAAGAGGGCTCCCCTTTCTCCACATCCTCTCTGACTTTTTTTTATTTCCTGTCTTGTTAATTTTTTTTCAAGATTTTATTTATTTATTCCACAGAGATAGAGACAGCCAGCGAGAGAGGGAACACAAGCAGGGGGAGTGGGAGAGGAAGAAGCAGGCTCATAACGGAGGAGCCTGATGTGGGGCTCGATCCCATAATGCCAGGATCATGCCCTGAGCCGAAGGCAGACGCTTAACCACTGTGCCACCCAGGTGCCCTCTGCCTTGTTAATTGTAACTGTTCTAACTGGTGTAAGGTGGTATCTCATTGTTGTTTTGGTTTGTTTTTGCCTAATGGCAAGTGATGTGGAGCATTTGTTCATGTGTCTGTTGGCCATTTCTTTGTCTTCTCTGGAGAAGTATCTCTTTGTGTCTTCTGCCCTTTTTTGGGGTGTCGAGTTTGAGGAGTTCTTTATAGATCTTGGATACCAGCCCTTTATCTGTAATATCATTTGCAGATATCTTATTCGATTCCATAGGTTGCCTTTTTGTTTTGTTGATTGTTTGCTTTGCTGAGCAGAATCTTTTTACCCTGATGAAGTGCCAATAGTTCATTTTTGCTTTTATTTCCTTTGCCTTTAGAGACGTGGCTTGCAAGAAGTTGTTGTGTCCAAGGTTGAAGAGTTCTTTTGATTTTGATATGAGACAGGAATCCATTATCTTTCTTTCCTGATTGTATTCGAGTCCTCTGTCTTTCTTGGTGAGTCTAGCTAAGTTTGTCAGTTTTGTTTATCTTTCCAAAAAAGGCAGCTCTCATTTTCATTGTGTGTGTGTGTGTGTGTGTGTTTTTTTT
>NW_024423345.1:20649-65207 GCF_017311325.1 Ursus maritimus
TTCCTTTTTGTTATTTCCTTATTTCTACTAATTTGGGGCTTTGTTTGTTGTTGTTTTTTTTCTACTTCTTTACCACATATCAGGTTGTTTATTGGAGAGCATTCTCATGGATTGATGAAGACTTGAATTTCTATGAATGTCCCCCATAAAGCTACTTTGGTGCATCCCATAAGGTTTTGTAGGTTGTCTTTTTTATCAGTGTCAAGGTACTTCTAAAATTTTTTTGATTTCTTCTTTGACTCTTGGTTGTTTGGTAGCATGTTGTTAAATCTCTACATATTTTTTAAAGATTATTTAATTATCTGACAGAGAGTGAGACAGCGAGAGAGGGAACACAAGCAGGGGGGTGGGAGAGGGAGAAGCGGGCTTCCCACTGAGCAAGGAGCCTGATTCGGGGCTAGATCCCAGGATCCTGGGATCACGACCTGAGCTGAAAGCAGATCCTTAACGACTGAGCCACCCAGGCCCCCCAATCTCCACCTATTTTTGACTGTCCCATTTTTTTCTTGAGACTGATTTCTAGTTTCATATCATAGTGGTTGGACAGGATTTGAAGCAGAAGGTGAAGAGAGCATTCAGATGAAAGGTTTGTTTCCTGGAGGGTTTTCTGAGGGCAGACCATGGGTTCCGTGAGGACGGAGGAAGGTTATGTGAGACGGGGGGTGGGGTTAACCGTTGTTAGAATTACTGACTACTACCATGTAGGCTGTGTGCTACCGTTCACACCATAGTCCTCAAGGACTTGTACTTCATTAGAAATGTTTTCTAGGAGGTGTAGGCATAGCCTTCACTTAAAGAAAGGTGCCATGTGGGTTCATGGCATGACCCCAGGTCAGCAACCAGGATGTATGGTATTGTGGGGGATCAGAACCAGGCTTTCTGTGGGAAGTGACGGAAATAGGGTATGGTGAGCTCCATGACCATAGGTGAGGTTCAGAGTGACTCACTGGGTGTTGGGTTCTGTGGATCTGTCTCATCAGGTGCTGTGGAATTCAGGGACACCCTCCTGTCTGTGGATTTGTGTGGAGACAGGTAGACATCAGTGTCTGGCCAGGCACGAGGGTTGCACTGGACCACCACCAGAGATGCAGCGTGCGTGGGAGCCACTGCTTGGTTTCCACGAAAGCTGACCAGGGTCTGTGACCGTGATTCCTAGCAGCTGCAAGGGGAGAGGAGGCCGGGGGTGGTGCACCCTTCCTAGAGTTGTGGTCAGGACTAGTCTGGAGCCCACTCAAGTCAGCCACACCTGGCACAGAAGATACCCAGTCAGCATAGCCATGGGCACTGCTCCCATGGCACTTTCGGGCCGGCTCCATGCTGCCACCTCCTGCTTTTCATCATCATCTTCAAGGTCATGTGCCTGTGCTCTTGCCTCATGGCCTCCAGGGTATTGTCCGTCCTCCTTCTGGCCCTCGTCCCTGGTGTGCTGTGCAGTCCGATGCCAGGGTAGCCTTCTCGAGACAATCATCTGGCCCTGATGGAACACTTCCATGGATCTCGTGTGATGCGAGGATGATGTCCTGCCCTGGAAGGGGGCTGCAGGTCCCCAATCAGGAGAGCCATGTCTCCCTTTTCAGCATGGCCTGCCCTCCCCTCAGTCTTCTTCAGGGAAGCTCTCCCCACTTCCTGAGATCACAGCTCTGAACTTAAAAGTGAATGTTATTTTACATATCTCTATGCCTTAGTTCATCCATGGCATGTCTTTCAACTGCGTTAGTGGGTTTTTTTTAGCAGTTCTGAAAGGCTGTCTGCTCAAGGAGGGGAGGACCTGGGTGGGGCAGCTTTCCCTCTCATCTCCCTCAGCCTGTCTCTGAGCCCTGGGGCCAGCTGTCCCACTGAGGATTGAGGGACCCGAGCCAGCCCATCCTGAGCCCAGGCTGTGTGTCAGCTGTGTAGACTGATGCGTGTCGGAGCGGTGGGCAGCTGGCATAGGCCAGGGGCAGGCAGTGTCTCCCCATTCCTTCCCTCCCTTCCTCCCAGAGGTAGCTCAGAGCAGCCTTCAACCCCTGCATCTCCAGATCCCTTGACCTATGCCTCCTGTGTTCAGCTGGTGACCTTGGAGTTTCGCATGGATTCTACCTCCCATACCCTCTCCTGTAGCAGTTCCTGGATCAGGGGAGGGGTCGGACCCTTGTCTGATTTTGGTCTTCTTCCTGTCCCGCACCAAGCCCACTCACCTTTGCATCTTCCATGTATGTGCTTGGAAGCAAGCCCATCCACAGGGAACCTATTAGCCAAATGGATCCAGGTAATGAACATTGAAGTAGAGATCCAGGATCCATAATAAACCTGCTCTGAAACCTGTCCCAAAGTCTGTGACTCTCTCACACTGAAACAGAAACAATAATAGCTTTCTGGACTGTGAAGTGACATGTGTCTCTACTTCCAATCTTGAAGGCATAGGTGCTGAGCCTGGACAGAAAAGGACCATGGCTCCCGTGGGCTGGGATCCACAGTAAGAACTCAGTGAAATCTGAATTCGAGGCATAGAATGAATAATTATTGTAGAGTGAATCCTCCCAAGTAGGGCTTATGCACATTGCAGAGGAAAAGCTTTTTCAAAGAGGTTCCTGAAAGAAAAATCTTTTTAAAAAATTTATTTTAATTCCAGTAGAGCTAACATACAGTGTTACATTCGTTTCAGGTGTACAAGAGAGTGATTCAGTAATTCTATATATTACTCAGTGGTCATCCAGAAAAGTGTCCTCTTAATCCGCTTCATCTATTTCACTCATCCCTCTATCCACCTCCTCCTCTCTGGTAACCATCCGTTTGTTCTCTATTGTTAAGAGTTTGTATTTTGCCAGGCCCATACTCAGGCAACCCTGTTTGGGTAGAGTTTCCGTGTCCCCTGCGAGGGGGGATGGGGGTGGGCACGCTGTGAGCCGGTATTTCCAGGCTTTTGTTCCCTGGCGGCTTTCTCTGGCGGTCTGCTGTGCCTCTTCTGAGAGTCAGAGCAGCAGAGGCTGAATTGTCACAGAACAGAGGGATTGCGGCCCATTCTCCACCGATGTTCTGGCCACTTTAACTCCGTTACTGTTGGTGCTGCTCAACCCTGTAGCGTCCCGGGATGTGCGCCCCACACCCGGCGTCCCTGCCCTCACTTCCAGGGCAGGCCCGTCTCTGTCCTTTGTGTTTCTAATGCTGCCAGCTGCCAGCCGCCAGCCATCAGGTGTAGCTAGTTTTCAGTCATTGATTGGCTACACAATGGCACTTTCTTTGTGAAGAGCATTATAATAACCTAGACAGGAGTTGAGCCTTAGTCAGAGTTCTGCCTGCCCCAGCCACACCTGGCAGCCTTGGCCTGTGGTCCCCCTCAGCTGTCCTTTCTGGTGGCCCTGAGCAAAGGGGTCATCATGGCCATATGGAAATAGAAAGCTCCCCATCTTGAGTGATAGCGTTGCTTTGCTCGTATCATCCTCACAGTCCAACAACATGTATTTCTGAGTGAAATATGACACAAGAGCGACTTCTTGGCCTTCCTTCAGGTTTGAAAATCATCTGGTGAGTCATCTATAGAAATATGGATTCACATGTGTTCTTTCTTCTGGAAAAGAAATAGACCCAATAGCAATTATGGCTTCCTGAGCACCTGTTCTTGAGAGACATCATACTGGCTCTTTGTAGCATTCTGCTCTTAAACTAAACTAGGGTGTAGATATTTTTAGGCACATTTTCAGGTTAGAAAGGGACTCAGATGATATGAGTCACAGAGGATTTTAGTGTCAGAAACCTAAGTGGGATCCCCAAATTGACTCCAAATCCCTTGTTGTTCCATACAGGGTACTATTTCCCTCTTATCTCTGGTCTTCTCGATCTGGAAACCTATCAAGTATCAGGATTTTCTTGTCATGTGGACAACTGGAAGAATTCAGCGGGCCTTTTCACTCCCCATGGTGATCATTAAGATCATTATCTCAGTGGAGGACCTCTGGGTAAGATACTCAAAGATCCTTAGGAATACAGACAGTATAATATTTTCTGGTATTAAAGTTACTGAAACCAACTATCTTTTTAGTCGATTCAGGCTCTGGTATGTTCAGAGGGTGCTGTAAAACAGGTCTGAAATAGTATTTAAAAACACTCAGCTCAGCCTCTTCTAACAAGTGAGCCAATGCTTATAAACATGGCTAAAATATTCCCTTACCTACGATGACTTCCCAGCCATCTGTGTGTTTATATGTATGACTGTGACTTACATTAGTCAACATTTGCAGAGAAAGAACTTAGTGCATCCGGGGCACTTCATGTTGAAATTAGTTTGTGACAACGAGCTACTGTGTTTTATTCTGCAGTCAAGGGAATGGTGCCAGACATCTCTAAGGTGTCTAGCAGTTCTACAATTCTGATTTTAAGTGGTCTGTGTGCTTCAGAGATTTGGGCAGGAGAAGGGCAGGAGTCCAGAGACTGTGAACACTTCTGTTACCTGTGCTGACCATGGAGCAGGCAGCCTTCTGTGGGCATCATTTTGATTTCTTGGTACTCTTGTGAAAGGTGCTTTTGTCTCAAATTCCTCCATTTAGGAGTAATTATAATGATAAAAGGAATTTTTATCTTATATCATCTGTGGGCCCTGATCCTGGGCTCCCAGGGAAGCTATCCTTTAACATTTTACCGGCTCAAAATGACTGGGCAAAACCTCAAAGCATGGGCCCTATTTCTGCCCCAAGCACATGTTGTACATCTGCTTCGAGAAGAAAACAATAACCAAAAATGCCAACATAAAGATAAGAAAAAATAAAGAACCTCTTTGGCTCCCATAAGATTAAAGTCATACTGACATGTACATACTGAAAACATAAGAAAGAGTCTGTCACTTTCTGGAATCTAAGAAGATCCTCATTGTGGTGTGTAACTCTGTACCGTAAACAAAACAGAAAAAATATATAAGCCTGCCCCAAATGTTCCTTCCCCAGAGCACTCCCTTCTTGGTGAAGATTGTGTCTCCCAGGCAGCTGTCCTGACTTGGGTTTGAATAAAGGTCTCTTCCTTTCTCTCTAAAATGTTTTTAAAAGTTCATTCACGCAGTGTCGACAATAACAGTGTTTTTATTTAAGTGAGAAATAAATGTTCCACTCTAGTTGCATTGTGAATAGACAATTGAGGGTTTCTTTAGAAGAGTAAGTCTGCTTTCCAGAAAAGGCAAGGTCATTGGTCTATTGAGAATGAAGATAATTACTGCTAAACAACAAGTATGTGTTGCCCCTTGCCAGAAACCAAGCAGGTGTGCAGGCTTTAGGTCAGAGGTGCCTTCTTCTCCCCAGCTGACAGCACTTCTCTGCTCTGGCTCCAAGACACCGAGTTTTGAACGTCAGCTTCGAGTCAGCGAGGCAGCTTGTCACAGGGCGCCAGTGTTCAGAGAAAGCACAGGTATGTTTGGCAAAATGTCCTATCTATGTCAGGGCTAGGTAAAACCTCTCATTATCCCAAAACCTCCTGGGCTTTTCTCTTTTCTCTAGTTGAGCCACAAGTAAAATTGAAGTAGCTGTCAGCATTCTGGGTTTGGTGAAGAATTCTTAGTTTCCCTGCGGTAGAACTTTGCAGGGGATCACAATTTCTCTGTCCATTTTGCTTACAAATGTATTTTGACCATCTGTTTCCTAGGAACCCTCTTTTATTAGAAAGGGAAGGTGAGATTCACTCTGTGCCTGTTTGTAACATCTAATTTGTTCCTTCATCTAACAGTGTTTATTCAATTGGGCCTAAGATATGGTTGAGTGGCCAGCATCTAGAGTTAGGTGGCATTTTCATCTGATACAGACTTGGATGATGTCATTTGACAAAGGTGATGTTTCATCATTGATTAGTTTATTCATCAGAAGAGTTAAAATTAGGGTGGAGGAAAATTAAAATTATCCAAAGCGGCCTGTTCCTGTTTAAAAGTTGAGCTTGACTTTCTAGTTTTACTAAATGTATTATCTCGATATTTTGAGGTGCCATATTCTCTCTGTAGTTTCTTTGGTGGTGGAGTCAGAAGGAGAGTCGAATTCTTTTGGATAGTGGCATGCTGGTGGCTTCAAGGGGCTTGGCGTCAGGAGCCTTGGGTGAAGTCTGCACTCTTGCCTGACCCTGGTGCATCTCCAGAGGTTTTGTTTCCTCTTATGAATTGCCGCAGATAATGTTCTGCTTAAGGGGACCCTCCCATCCTGTTGGAATGCAAAGTGGTGCAGCCAGTCTGGGAAACAGTGTGGGGGTTCCTCAAAAAGTTAAACATTGAACAACCCATGATCCAATTGCTCCCTAGGTATTTACCCAAAGGATCAAAATGCAGATTCGAAGGGGGTCCATGCACCATGATGTTTATAGCAGCAATGTCCACAGTAGCCAAACTATGGAGAGAATCCCAAAGTCCATGCACTGATGAATGGATAAAGCAGATGTGGGATACATATATATAATGGAATATGACCCAGCTTCAAAAGAATGAAATCTTACCATTTGCAAGGATGTGGATGGACCTAGAGTGTATTAAGCTAAGCAAAATCAGTGAGGAAGACAAATATCCTATGCTCTCACGCTGTGGAATTTCAGAAAGAAAAAGATGAACAGAGTTGAGGGGTGATGAGAGAGGCAAACAAGGAAATAGACTCAACCTTGGAGAACAAACTGAGTGTTGCTGCAGGACAAGGTGGGGGAAGATTAAATGGGTGAGGGGTATTAAGGAGGCACTTGTGATGAGCACCGGTACTGTATGCAGGTGAGGAATCACTAAATCCTACCCCTGAAGCGAATATTCCATGGCATGTGAACTAACTGGAATTTAAGTAAAGAAGAAAGGAAAAAGTGTTCTGCTTCATGAAGAGTGAGGTAAAATTGTAGTGATTTGGTGTACTATTCTATAGAGATAGATGTAAAACACCCTGTTGTAGGATACACTAGTTTCTTATCACATAAGGAGTCCTCAGAAAGCTGCAATGAAAGATTCAGATCTCAGAGCATGTTCATGTTCCACTGATATGTTACAGTTTGCACAGGTAGGAAAGAAGGTGGAGAGAAAGGCAACAGAAGGGGAAAGTAGGTGTGAACCTTTCATTAGTTAGCGTTATAGCTTTCTCATGAAAGCCTTGCGCCAGTGTGATTTTGGAAGAGAGGGGAATCCGGGAGCTTTGCAGGAGACGGGGAGTTCCAGGTCTGGGTAAAGCTGACAGGGGTCCCAGAGGAGACTGAATGCATTCTGCAGCAGGGTGTGGGCAGGGTGGGCTCCAGGGGTGGCTGTGGGTCTCCTGGGTGAGAGTTGTGACAGGTGAGGGCTGTGTGCAAGTTCCTGGCTGAGGACAAGTGAGGCACAGGTGGAGAGCTGGCAGAGAACCTTCTTCTGGGCCACCAGCCTCACCCAACACACACAGCCTCATCTTCTGTCCCTGTCACTCCAATTCAGACTTCTCCGAAGGTGAGTGAGAACACATCAAGAGCATTCTAACAGAAGGCAAAGCATGTGCAAAGGCTCTGGGGCAGGAGAATTCCAGGTATGTCCAGGAGCAGCAAGAAGGCCCTGTGGCCACAGGAGACAGCTTAGGACATGAGCTCAGAGAGGTGACAGAGGGTGACAGAAAGCCATTCCAGGGCTATAACCCCATGAGACCCTGTTTCACTGGGCCATCCTGGCTACAGTGTTGAGAACAGATGACAGAGGGTTGAAGATGGCAAGGCAGGTCAATGACGAAGCTTTTCCAGGAACTCAGGCACTGTGGACCAGACAGGTGGCCTTGGATGGAGTGGTTAGACCTATTCTGGGTCCATTTTGAAGATGGAGCTCACAGGATTTGCTGATGGGTTAGCTATTAGGAGCAGGAGAACGGAGGAATTGGGGTAACTCCCAGCTGTTGTGGGTTGTCCTGATCGAGGGGAAGGAGAGGGTTTCTCGGGGTAGGAGGTAGTCCTGTGTTCATGCATGAGAAGGTGCCTTTCCGGTGGATCTGCTGAGGTTTGTGTCTGGGAGAACCTTTCCACATCCTCCCTCAGCAATGCTCAAGTACAAGTATCCCCCACTTTTAAACGTTCACAGTAAGACACTGGCTTTCTTGAAAGAACTACGTTATTACCCAGCTTCAGTAAGAGGAAGAGACCTGAAGAGGATTTCCCTCTTATGAAAAAAGGTGAACAGTGAGAATCGCGTTCAGCATCTGTTTTGGGGAGAAGCAGACAGGCGGCGTGCACCCCAACCAGCTCCTTCCGCTGGGAACCGCTCTCCGCTCCAGCACCAGCACTTTGAATGGTTCTGTGAGCCTCTGCTGTGCTTTATCTTCATTTATGCTGGGCCTCCGTTAGAAACTTGTGTCCTGAGGCCTAAGAAAAGCCAAAGAGAAGGAATTTTGGAGTCTGACACACTGTCTAATTGTTCTGTAAATTAATGGCCATTCCTTCTTGACACCATTTCTGCTGTAAGGTTTCTCGAAGCCCTGTACTTTCAAAGAGCAGAGCCTACCCCATGCTGCGGGTTAGTTTTAGTCTCCATGCTGGACAGAACATTTCATGACTGAGTTTTCTCACTCAAACATTGAGACTTTGACCACCTTCACCCGTTTCTACCACCCCATCCCGAATTGGCACCTACCAATCTGCTCTCAGTATCTATGCTTCAGTATTTGTTTATTCCACGTGGAATGACATGAGAGCATCTGGTATTGGTCTTTCTGTGTCTGAGTTACTTGGCATAAGGCCCCCAAGGTCTGTGTTTCCATGTCTGGTTCTTGTGAATAATGCTGCAGTGAAGTGGAGTATCTGTCTTTTGAGGCAGTATTTTTGTGTTCTCCAAATCAATACTCAGTAGAGCCATTACTGGGTCATGTGGTAGTTGTATTTATTTTTTCAGGAACCTCCATAGTTTGTCACAGTGGCTGCACCAATTTCCATTCCACCAACAGTGCACAGTGTCTCCTTCTGCACACCCTTACGCCCCACCTGGTGTCTGTCTCTGGGACAATTGCTGTTCCAACAGTTGTGAGGGATAGCCGATTGTGGGTTTGACTGAGTTTCCGCGATGATTAGTAGTGTCGAACAACTTTTTCTGTCTGTTGGACCTGTGTGCCATCTTTGGAAAGTATCTATTCACATATTCCCCCATTTTTTATAAGTTTTTTTTGTTTTGATTTGTATGAGTGTTGTGTGTATTTTGGATATTAGCCTCTTCTCACACATATGATTCAAGATATTTTTTTCTTATTGGGTCAGTGGCCTTTTAAGTTTTGTGGTTTCTTTTGCCGTGTGGAAGATTTCAGTTTGATGTTGTTCCACTTGTTTTTTTGTTTTTGTTGCCTTTGCATTTGGTGTCCGATCTGAAGACTCTTTGCCAAAACCAATGTCGAGAGACTTAGTACCTGTGTCTTCTTGGAGTTTATGGATTCAGTCTTATGTTCAAATCATTCATCCATTAAAAATTTTGTGTGTGGTGTAAGAAAGTGCACCACCACGTCCTTCCCTCATGGCATATCTCTCTGCTGCTGTGTCGTAAGTTAGGATCATCTACGTGTGGTAAGTTTCTGACTTTCTGTTCTGTTCCACTGACCTGGTGTCTGTGTTTATGCCAGTACCATCCTGTTTTGATGACAACAGCTTTGTAATCTAGCTTGAAATCCAGGAGTGTGTTGACTGCACCTTTCTTTCTCCAGGTTGCTTTGGGTATTTGGGGTCTTTTGTGATTCCATACAAGTTTGAGGACTGTTTTCTATTTCCTCGAATAATGCCACTGGAATTCAGATAGGATTTCATCACATCTGTCATGCTTTGATACGATGGACATGTTCACATAATTAACTCTTCCAGTTAAGAAGCATGGCGTATGCTTCCATTTGTTTGTGTTGCCTTCCAAATCTTTGACCCATACATTCTGCCCCCTCGACACACATTTTTTCATTTCTTTTCTGCCATGTGTTGAGTGTACTATGTCTTTCTCATTTCTTGGTTACTTTTATTTCTAGATTTTTTTATGCAATTGTAATGGCTTGTTTTTAATTTCTCTTTGGAAAGTGTCATCAGTATACAGAAATGCAAGAAGTTGGGTCATCTGGGTGGCTCCATAGTGAAGCGTCTCCTTCAGCTCAGGTCATGATCCCAGAGTTCTGGGATCGAGCCCGTGTTGGGCTCCCGCTTAGCAGGGTCTGCTTTTCCTCTTCTGACACTCCCCTGCTCGTGCTTTTTCTCTTCCTGTCAAATAAATAAATAAAATCTGAAAAAAATAAAGACAACAGGTCTCTGTATATTGACTTTATATCCTGCAGCTTTCTTGAATTTGTTTATTCTAACAGTTTTTGTGGAATCTTTCGGGATTTCATGTCATTTGCAAATAGTGACAGTTTTCTGTATGGATTTCATATCTTTCTCTTTTTTAAAATGATGTTAGTCACCCTACAGTACTTCATTTGTTTTTGATGTAGTGTTCCATGATTCATTGTTATATAACACCTAGTGCTCATTATGACACGTCCCTCCTTTTTTAAAGAATTTATTTATTTATTGACAGAGATAGAGACAGCCAGCGAGAGGAACACAAGCAGGGAGTGGGAGAGGAAGAAGCAGGCTCACAGCGGAGGAGCCTGTGTGGCGATCCCATAACGCGGGATCAGCCTAGCGACAGGCAGCAACGCTGTGCCACCCAGGGCCCCAACACTGCCCTCCTTAACCCATCACCAGGATAACCCATTCCCTTCCCTCCCTTTCTGCAACCTTCAGTTTGTTTCCCAGTGTCAGTAGTCTCTCATGGTTCATCTCCCCTCTCATTCCCCCTTCACTTTTCCCTTCCTTCTTCTAATGTCCTCCATGCTATTCCTTCCATTCCACATAGGAGTGAAACCATTGATAATTGTCTTTCTCTGCTTGACTTAATTTCACTTAGCATAATCCCCTCCTGGTCCATCCACGTTGGTGCAAATGGTGGGTATTCATCCTTTCTGATGACTGAGTAATATTCCATTGTATAGATGAACCACATCTTCTTTGTCCATTCATCTGCTGAAGGACATCTTGGCTCCTTCCACAGTTTGGCTATTATGGACATTGCTGCTTGAACATTGGGATACAGGTGCCCCTTCTTTTCATTACTCTGTGTCTATGGGGTAAATACCCAGTATGCAATTGGTGGGTCGATAGGATAGCTCTGTGTTTAACGTCTTGAGGAACCTCCATATTGTTTTCAAAAGTGGCTGTACCAGCTTGATTCTCACGAGTAGTGTAAGAGGGCTCCCCTTTCTCCACATCCTCTCTGACTTTTTTTATTTCCTGTCTTGTTAATTTTTTCAAGATTTATTTTTTATTCCACAGAGATAGAGACAGCCAGCGAGAGAGGAACACAAGCAGGGGAGTGGGAGAGGAAGAAGCAGGCTCATAGCGAGGAGCCTGATGTGGGGCTCGATCCCATAATGCCAGGATCAGCCCTGAGCCGAAGGCAGCCTTAACCACTGTGCCCAGGTGCCCCTGCCTTGTTAATTTAACCATTCTAACTGGTGTAAGGTGGTATCTCATTGTGTTTGTTTTGTTTTTGCCTGATGGCAAGTGATGTGGAGCATTTTTCATGTGTCTGTTGGCCATTTTGTATGTCTTCTCTGGAGAAGTATCTCTTTGTGTCTTCTGCCCATTTTTTGGGTGTCGAGTTTGAGGAGTTCTTTATAGATCTTGGATACCAGCCCTTTATCTGTAATATCATTTGCAGATATCTTCTTCGATTCCATAGGTTGCCTTTTTGTTTTGTTGATCGTTTGCTTTGCCGAGCAGAACTTTTATCCTGATGAAGTCAATAGTTCATTTTTGCTTTTATTTCCTTTGCCTTTAGAGAGTGGCTTGCAAGAAGTTGTTGTGTCCAAGGTTGAAGAGTTCTTTTGATTTTGATATGAGACAGGAATCCATTATCTTTTTTTCCTGATTGTATTCGAGTCCTCTCTTTCTTGGTGAGTCTAGCTAAGTTTGTCAGTTTTGTTTATCTTTCCAAAAAGGCAGCTCTCATTTCATTGTTTTTTTTTTTTTGTCTTTTTAGTCTCTGTTGGATTTATTTATGCATTCCTTTTTTTTATTTCCTTATTTCTACTAATTTGGGGCTTTGTTTGTTTTTTTTTCTACTTCTTTACCACATAAATCAGTTGTTTATTGGAGAGCATTCTCATGGATTGATGAAGACTTGTCTATGAATGTCCCCCATAAAAGCTCTGTGCATCCCATAAGTTTTGTAGGTTGTCTTTTTCATCAGTGTCAAGGTACTTCTAAATTTTTTGATTTCTTCTTTGACTTTGGTTGTTGGTAGCATGTTGTTAAATCTCACATATTTTTAAGATTATTTAATTATCTGACAGAGAGTGAGACAGCGAGAGAACACAAGCAGGGGGTGGGAGAGGGAGCGGGCTTCCCACTGGGCAAGGAGCCTGATTGGGCTAGATCCCAGGATCTGGGATCACGACCTGAGCTGAAAGCAGATCCTTACGACTGAGCCACCCAGGCCCCCAATCTCCACCTATTTTTGACTGTCCCATTTTTTTCTTGAGACTGATTTCTAGTTTCATATCATGTGGTTGGACAAGATTTGAAGCAGAAGGTGAAGAGAGCATTCAGATGAAAGGTTTGTTTCCTGGAGGGTTTTCTGAGGGCAGACCATGGGTTCCGTGGGACGGAGGAAGGTTTGTGAGACGGGGGTGGGGTTAACCTTGTTAGAATTACTGACTACTACCATGAGGCTGTGTGCTACCGTTCACACCATAGTCCTATGGACTTGTACTTCATAGAAATTTTTCTAGGAGGTGTAGGCATAGCCTTCACTTAAAGAAAGGTGCCATGTGGGTTCATGGCATGACCCCAGGTCAGCAACCAGGATGTATGGTATTGTGGGGATCAGAACCAGGCTTTCTGTGGGAAGTGACGGAAATAGGGTATGGTGAGCTCCATGACCATAGGTGAGGTCCAGAGTGACCACTGGGTGTTGGGTTCTGTGGATCTGTCTCATCAGGTGCTGTGGAATTCAGGGACACCCTCCTGTCTGTGGATTTGTGTGGAGACAGGTAGACATCAGTGTCTGGCCAGGCACGAGGTACTGGACCACCACCAGAGGTGCAGCGTGCGGGGAGCCACTGCTTGGTTTCCCGAGCTGACCAGGGTCTGTGACCGTGATTCCTAGCAGCTGCAAGGGAGAGGAGGCCGGGGGTGGTGCACACTTCCTAGATTGTGGTCAGGACTAGTCTGGAGCCCACTAAGTCAGCCACACCTGGCACAGAAGGCAGTCAGCTAGCTGGGCACTGCTCCCATGGCACTTTCGGCGGCTCCATGCTGCCACCTCCTGCTTTTCATCATCATCTTCAAGGTCATGTGCCTTGCTCTTGCCCATGGCCTCCGGGTATTGTCCGTCCTCCATCTGGCCCTCGTCCCTGGTGCCCTGTGCAGTCCGATGCCAGGGTAGCCTTCTCGAGACAACATCTGGCCCTGATGGAACACTTCCATGGATCTCGTGTGATGCAGGATGATGCCCTGCCCTGGAAGGGGCTGCAGGTCCCCAATCAGGAGAGCCATGTCTCCCTTTCAGCATGGCCTGCCCTCCCTCAGTCTTCTTCAGGGAAGCTCTCCCCACTTCCTGAGATGACAGCTCTGAACTTAAAAATGAGATTTTCATATCTCTATGCCTTAGTTCATCCATGGCATGTCTTTCAACCGTTAGTGGGTTTTTTTAGCAGTTCTGAAGGGCTGTCTGCTCAAGGAGGAGGACCTGGGTGGGGCAGCTTTCCCTCTCATCTCCCTCAGCATGTCTCTGAGCCCTGGGGCCAGCTGTCCCACTGAGGATTGAGGACCCGAGCCAGCCCTCCTGAGCCCAGGCTGTGTCAGCTTAGACTGATGCTGTCGGAGCGGTGGGCAGCTGCATGTGGGCCAGGGGCAGGCAGTGTCTCCTTCTCATTCCTTCCTCCCTTCCTCCCAGAGGTAGCTCAGAGCACCTTCAACCCTGCATCTCCAGATCCCTTGACCTGTGCCTCCTGTGTTCAGCTGGTGACCTTGGAGTTTCGCATGGATTCTACCTCCCGTCCCTCTCCCGTAGCAGTTCCTGGATCAGGGAGGGGGTGGACCCTGTCTGTTTTGGTCTTCTTCCTGTCCCACCAAGCCCACCCACCTTTGCATCTTCCATGTATGTGCTTGGAAGCAAGCCCATCCACAGGGAACCTATTAGCCAAATGGATCCAGGAATGAACATTGAAGTAGAGATCCAGGATCCATAATAAACCTGCTCTGAAACCTGTCCCAAGTCTTCTCTCACACTGAAACAGAAACAATAATAGCTTTCTGGACTGTGAAGTGACATGTGTCTCTACTTCCAATCTTGAATGCATGAGTGCTGAGCCTGGACAGAAAAGGACCATGGCTCCCGTGGGCTGGGATCCACAGTAAGAACTCAGTGAAATCTGAATTGAGGCATGGAGTGAATATTATTGTAGAGTGAATCCTCCCAAGTAGGGCTTTGCACATTGCACAGGAAAAGCTTTTTCAAAGAGGTTCCTGAAAGAAAAATCTTTTTAAAAATTTATTTTAATTCCAGTAGAGCTAACATACAGTGTTACATTCGTTTCAGGTGTACAATAGAGTGATTCAGTAATTCTATATATTACTCAGTGGTCATCAAGAAAAGTGTCCTCTTAATCCCTTCATCTATTTCACTCATCCCTCTATCCACCTCCTCTCTGGTAACCATCCGTTTGTTCTCTATTGTTAAGAGTTTGTATTTTGGTGTGTCTCCTTTTTCTCTTTTAGTTATTTATTTTTGTTTGTTTCTTAAATTCCCCATAAGAGTGACATCGTATGGGATTTGTCTTTCTCTGACTGACTTTTAGTTGGATAATACTCTCTAGCTCCATCCATGTGGCTGCAAATGGCAAGGTTTCATTCTTTTTCAAGCCGAGTAATACTCCATTGTGTGTGTGTGTGTGTGTGTGTGTGTGTGTGTGTGTGTGTGTGAATACACACATCTATCATCTCATTTGTCAATTTTTCTACAGACACTTGGGTTGCTTCCATATTGTGATATTGTAAATAATGGTGCAAGAAACATAGGGTGCAGTATCCTTTAAGTTACTGTTTTCCTATTCTTTGGTAAATACGAGTAGTGTGATTGTTGGATCGTAGGGTAGTTCTATATTTAATTTTTGAGGAACCTTCATACTGTTTTCCACGGTGGCCACCACAGTTTGCATTCCCACCCACAGTTCGGAGGATTCCTTTTATCCACATCCTCAACACCTGCTCTTTGTTGTGCTTTTGATGTTAGCCATTCTGACAGGTTTGAGGTATTACCTCATTGTCCTTTAGTTTAATTTTCCTGATGATGGGTGATGGTGAACATCTTTTCACGGGACTGTTGGCCATTTGTATTTCTTCTTGAGAAATGTCTGTCCATGTCTTCTGCCTATTTTTTAACTGGATTATTTGTTTTTGGGGTCGATAGTATCAGTTGTATATGTTTTGGACACTATCCCTTTATTGCATATGATCTTGCAAATATCTTCTCCCTTTGAGTAGGTTGTCTTATTATTTTTACGTTTTCATTGTTCTTCTGCCTGTGGAAACTTTTTATTTTGCTGTATTCCCAATAGTTTATTTTTGCTTTCATTTCCTTTGCCTCAGGAGACAGTCTAGAAAAACGTTGTATGGTCCATGTCAAGAAGTTACTGTCTTCCCTCCTGTAGGATTTTTATGGATTCAGGTCTCATATTGAGGTCTTGAAACTGTTTTGTGTTTGTCTGTATTTGTGTAAGAAAGCGTCTAATTTCATTTTTTGTGCGTAGCTGTCTAGTTTCCCAACACCATTTGTTGTAGAGACTGCCTTTTCCCTTTTGATATCGTTGCTTGCTTTGTGGAAGATTCATGGACCCATAATTGTGGGTTTCTGTCTGAACTTGTATCCTGTTCCTTTGGTCGCTGTGTCTATTTTTGTGCCGTACTGTCTTGTTAGGATGACTGCAGCTTTGTAGTATAACCTGAAATCTGATGTGAGTCCTCCAGCTTTGTTTTTCTTTTCCACATTGCACTGGCTGTTGAATCTTTAGTGGTTCCATACAAATGTTTAGGATTGTTTATTGAGGTCTTTTGTTCTTTAATTTAAATTCAATTAGAACTTACAGTACATCATTGTTTCAGATGTAGTCTTCAATAAATTTTCAGTCGTGTGTAACACCCAGTGCTCATTGTATCGTGTGACCTCCTTATGCTACTCACCCAGTTACCCCCAACTTCTCCTCCACAATCATCAGTTTCTTGCGATAGTTAAGAGTCCATCATGGGTTTTCTCCCTCTCTGATGACTTCCCATTCTATTTTCCCTTCCTTCCCCTATGGTCTTCTTCCTTGTTTCTGATATTCCACATAGGAGTGAAAGCATATGATCATTGTCTTTCTTTCATTGACTTATTCCACTCAGCATAATACCCTCCAGCTCCACCCAGGTCGTGTGATGGTAAGTACTCATCCTTTCTGATGTCTGAGTAATATTCCAGTATATATATGATCCACATCTTCTTTATCCATTCATCTATCCATGGTCATCTGCACTCCTTCCACAGTTTGTCTATTATGGATATTGCTGCTATGAACACTGGGGTGCATGTGTCCCGTCTTCACTACCTCTGTCTCTTTGGGGTAAATACCCAGTAGTGCAATTGCTGGGACATAGGGTAGCTTTATTTATAACTTCTTGAGGAAACTCCGTACCATTTTCAAGAGTGGCTGTACCGGACTGCATTCGTACAGGGGTGTAAGAGGGTTCCCGTTTCTCCACATCCTCTCCAACATGTATAGTTTCATGTCTTCTTATTTTTAGATATTCGGCCTCGTGTGATATGGCATCTATAGGGGTTTAGATTTGCATTTCCCTGAAGCCAAGTGATATGAAGCATTTATGCATGTATCTTTTGGTCACCAGTACGTCGTCATCAGTGAAATGACTTCCCATTTTAATCCATCTCAAGACCTAAAGCTGGGTAAGGCACTGAAGCTGGATGATGCCATCGGTTGGAAGTGTGGAGAATTTCAAAAGATCTCCGTGGAGAGCAAGTTTAAAGGTCAGTGTGAAGCTACTAATTGGATCCGGGGAGATCTCTGAAAGTGGGGGTTGCCTGGGATGGGCTGAGGGGGGCCCTCTGATTTTCCTATGAATCCTTGCTGCAGCCCCAAATGGACAGTTTCCTGCTGTGGGGCAGGCTGAGTCCTCTAGTCGTGCAGAGGTGAGCCCAATGCCTGGTACCTTGGAGGCAAGCAAACGGGGAGGGACCCTCAGCAGAAGACCCAGTGTTAGGTTAGACCTCAAGAGAGAGCAGGTCCGAACTGCCCAGTGCTCAGAGAACTCCCAGGCCGACTGAGATGAGGGCACAAGGGCGGGTGAGTGTGAGCCTTCGGGTTTCATCCAGAAGGGCCCACAAAGGTCGGGGTTCACCAGAAGGGGCTCTCAAGGGATGCCCCAATTCTCTTGCCCTGCAAGCTCTGTTGTGCCCCAAAACGGTACAGTTTCCTGTGGGCTGAAGGCTCAGTCCTACTGTGGCGCTTGGGTGTCCCCAATCCCCCGGAGTGAGGTGCCAGGACCCTGGGAGGGGCCCCTCTGTGGCCAACCTAGGGTAAGGGTTAGGGTCCAGGAGCCCGGCAGGGACAATCTGCAGGTTGTGCGGCGAGCTCTGTGGAGGGCTGAGAGGAGGCCATGGGGGAGGGTGATCATGGGCCTCAGGGTTGGGGCATGGGGGGCTGCCAAAAGTGGGGACGGGCTCCGGGGGCCTCCTCAAGTTCTCGTGCCCTGTAGGCTCCGTAGAGCCCCAAGGGGCACGGTTTCCTGTCGGGTGGCAAGCTGAGTCCTGCGGTGGAGCACAGGTATCCCAATTCCCCGGGGCTGCGGTGTAAGGCTCCAGGGGAGGCCCCCAAACCCGCGGCCGACCTAGGGTTAGGGTTAGGCCCCAGGAGACCCGCAGGCCCCATCTGCTGGCTGTATGGCAAGCTACATGGGCTGAGGTGAGGGTGTGGGGAGGGTGAGCGTGGGCCTCAGGGTTGGGGTGCGGGAGGCCGCCAAAGTTCGCTGGTGGCTCAGGAGGGCCCTCCTGTTTCTCCTGTCCTGAATACTCTATGGCCTCCCAAGGTGCACTGAGTCCTGCTGTGGGGCTCAGGTGTCCCGAATCCCCGCGGCTGCAGCTCCAGGCTCCTGGGGAGGGGCCCCTCCACAGATGAACTAGGGTTAGGTTTGGGGCCCAGGAACCCCGCAGGCCAGATCTGCCCACTATGTGGTGAGCTCCACCGCGGGCTGAGGTGAGGGTGCGGGGTGGGTTGAGCATGGGCTTCAAGGTTGGGTTTAGGGATCCCCGATGTTCGCCGGGGGCTCTGGGCGCCCTCCTGGTACTCCTGCCCTGAATGCTCTACAGCCTCCCAAGGGGCATGGTTTCCTGTGGGCTGGCAGGCTTTGTCCTGCAGTGGGGCTCAGGTGTCCCCAGTCCCTGGGGCTGCGGCACCAGGCCCCAGGGGAGGGGCCCTACCCAGCCGACCTAGGGTCAGGTCTAGGCCCCAGGAACCCGGCAGGCCTGATCTGCCGGCTCTGCGACGAGCTCGGTGGCAAGCTGAAGGGAAGGCGTGGGGTGGGATGAGCGTGGGCCTCAGGGCTGGGGTGTAGAGGGCCGCCGAGGATCGCTGGGGGCTCAGGGGGCCCCTACCAGTTCTCCTGCATGGGATGCTCTGCGGCACCCCAAGGGGCATGGTTTCCTGACGGGTGGCAGGCTGAGTCCCGTGGTGGGGCTCAGGTGAACCCAATCCCCGGGGTTAGGGTACGGATTAGGGTACGGGTTAAGGTTAGGTTATGGGTGAGGGTAGGGGTTAGGGTTAGGGTAAGGAGAGGGTACGGGTTACGGTTGGGTTTAGGGGTTACAGGTTAGAGGTTATGGGTTAGGGTACAGATTAGGGTTTAGGGTACGGCTAGGGTTTAGGGTTGGGTTTAGGGTTAGGGTTAGGGTTGGAGTCTGGGTTAGGTTTAGGTTATGGGTTAGGGTTAGGGTACAGGTTAGGGTACGCATTAGGGTACGGGTTAGGGTACGGGTTAGGGTACGGTTTAGGGTAACTGTTGACGTACGGATTAGGGTACAGTTTAGGGTACGGGTTAGGGTTAGGATACGGGTTAGGGTTAGGGTACAGTTTAGGGTCTTGTTACAGGTTAGGTTATGGTTTAGGGTTAGGGTGAGGGTTAGGGTACGGGTTAGGGATAGGGATAGGGTATGGTTTAGTGTTAGGGTATGGGTTAGGGTACGGGTTAGGGTATGGGTTAAGGTTAAGGTAAGGGTACTGGTTAGGGTTAGGGTATGGGTAGGGTTAGGGAACGGGTTATGGTACGAGTTAGGGTATGGGTTAGGGTCAGGGTTTAGGGTTTAGGTTTAAAGTTAGGATATGGGTTAGGGTACTTGTTAGGGTTACGGTTAGGTTTAGGGTACGGTTTATGTTACGGGTTAGGGTACACTTTAGGGTTAGGGTTAGGGTACGGGTTAGGGTACAGGTTAGAGTACGTGTTAGGGTCACGGTTAGGGTTAGGGTACAGGTTAGCGTTAGGGTTAGGGTACGGGTTAGAGTTAGGGTTAGAGTATGGGTTAGGGTACGGGTTAGGGTTAAGTTTAGGGTTAGGTTACGGGTTAGGGGTAGGGTTAGCTGAAGGGGTAGGGTTAGGGGTAGTGTTAGGGGTATGGTAGGGGTCGGGGTAGGGTTAGGGTTTAGGGTTATGTTTTGGGATTTGGGGTTAGTGGTTAAGGTTAGGGTTTAGTGTTTTGGGATTTCGGGATTAGGGTTAGGGGTTAGGGTTTAGGGTTTAGTGTTAATGTTAGGGTTTTGTGTTTAAGGATTAGGGTTTAGGGTTAGGTTTAGGGTAGGGTTAGGGTTACGGTAAGGGTTACGGGTTAGGGTTAGGGTTAGGGTTAGGGTATAAGGTTTTGGGTTTAAGCTTAGGGGTTAGGGTTTAGGTTTAGGGTTAGACGCCAGTAGGCCAGCCAGACCGATGCGCTGGCTGTGTGGCGAGTGGAGGAGTGGGCCGAGGTGAGCGCGCTGGCAAGCAGGAGTATGGTATCCAGCTTTTTGGCGCAGGGACCTTTGAATGTCCCTAGAGGCTCGGAGGACCCTGCCTGTTCTCCCGCCCTGAATGACCGGCGGCGCCCCTAGTGGCCCGGGTGGCGGCGGGGCGGCAGGGTGAGTCTGGCGCTGTGGCTTGGGGGTCATCAATCCCCGATGTTGGGGCGACAGGCCCCTTGGGAAGGGCCCCTCGGGGGCCAACCTAGGGTTAGGGTTAGCCCCCAGGATCCTGGCAGGCCCCATCTGCTTGCTGAGCGGCGAGCAGAGGGGCGGGCCAAGGTGAGTGCGCTGGCGAGCGGGAGCCTGGGCCCAAGCGTTTTGGAGCGGGGGGCCTTCGGATGTCACCGGGGGCTCGGAGGGCCCTGCCCGTTCTCTTGCCTGAATGACCGGCGGCGCCCCTAGTGGCCCGGGTGATGGCGGGGCGGCAGGTTGAGTCCAGTGCTGAGGCTCGGTCTTCCCTATACCCGAGGTTGCAGTGCCAGGCCCCTTGGGAAGGGCCCCTCTGGGGCCGATGTAGGGTTAGGGTTAGCCCTCAGGAGGCCGGCAGGCCCGATCCACCGTCTTGAGGCGAATGGAGTCGCGGTCCGAGGTGAGGGCGCTGGCGAGTGGAGCGTGGGCCCCAGCGTTTTGGTGCTCGGGGCCTTCAAAGTTCACTGGGGCTCAGAGGGCCCTGCCCGTTTTCCCGCCCAAAATGACAGGTGGCGCTCTAGCACCACTGGTGTAGGCAGGGCAGCAGGGTGAGTCAGGCGTTATGACTCAAGGGTCCCCAATCCCCGGCGTTGTGGTGGCAAGCCCCTTCGGAGGGGCTCCTCTGGGGCAGCCCTAGGGTTAGACTTAGCCCCCTGGAGGCCAGCAGGCCCGATCCGCCAGCTGTGCAGAGAGCGGAGGGGCGGGCTGAGGTGAGGGCGCTGGTGAGCTCCAGCGTGGGCCCCAGAGTTTTGGCGTGGATGGCCTTCAAAAGTCACCGTAGTCTCAAGGGCCCTGCCCATTCTCCCACCCTGAATGACCAGCGATGCCCCAGCAGGCCCGATATCGACGGGGCGGCAGGGTGAGTCTGGCGCTGCGGCTCGGGTGTCCCCAATCCCCGGCCTTGGTCAACAGTCCCCTTGGGAGGGGCCCCTCGGGGACTGTTCTAGGGTTAGGTTAACCCCCAGGAGGCCAGCAGTCCTGATCCGCCGGCTGTGCAGTGAGCGGAGGGATTGACCGTGGTAGGGCGCAGTCGAGCGGTAGCGTGGTACCCAGCGTTTTGGCGTGGGGGGCCTTCTTATTTCACCGGAGGCTCGGAGAGCCCTGCTGGTTATCCCGCCCTGAATGCCCAGCGGCGCCCCCAGCGGCCCGTGTGGCGGCGGGGCGCAGGGTGAGCCCGGCGCTGGGGCTTGCGGGTCCCCAATCCCTGCCATTGCGGCACCAAGCCTCTTGGGAGGGGCCCCTCTGGGGCCCACCTAGGGTTACGGTTAGCCCCGAGGAGCCCGGGAGGCCGGATCCACCAGCTGTGTGGCTAGAGGGGGGTCGGGCGGAGGTGAGGGCGCTGTAGAGTGGGAGCGTGGGCCTCAGCGTTTTGGCACGGGGGACCTACGAATGTTGCCGGGGGCTCAGAGGGCCCTGACCGTTCCCCCACCCTGAATGACCGGCGGCGCCCCAAGTGGCCCGGGTGGCGGCGGAGGGGCAGGTTGAGTATATCGCTGGGGCTTAGGGGTCCCCAATCCCCGGCATTGTGGCGCCAGGCCCCTTGGGAGGGGCCCCTCTGGGGCCGACCTAGGGTTAGGCTTAGCCCCCTGGAGGCCAGCAGGCCCGATCCGCCAGCTGTGCGGCAAACGGGGGGGCGGGCTGAGGTGAGGGCGCTGGCGAGCGGGAGCGTGGGCCCAAGCGTTTTGACGCGGGGGGCCTTAGAAGGTCACCGGGGGCTCGGAGGGCCATGCCCGTTCTCCCACCCAGAATGACCGATGGCGCCCCTAGCAGCCCGGGTGCCAGCGGGGCGGCAGGGTGAATCCAGAGCTGGGGCTCGGGGATCCCCAATCCCCGGCGTTGCGGCGCCAGGCCCCTTGGGAGGGGCCTCTCGGGGGCAGACCTAAGGTTATTGTTAGCCTCCAGGAGGCTGGCAGGCCCGATTTCCCGGCTGTGCGGCCAATGGAGGGGCGGGCGGAGGTGAGGGCGCTGGGGAGAGGGAGCGTGGGTCCAAGCATTTTGGAGCGGGGGGCCTTCAAAGGTCGCTGGGGGCTCGGAGGGCCCTACCCGTTCTCCCACCCTGAATGACCGGTGGCGCCCCTAGCGACCGGGTGGCGGCAGGGCGGCAGGGTGAGTTTGGCGCTGGGGCTCAGGGGTCCACAATTCCCAGTGTTGCGGTGCCAGGACCCTTGGGAGGGGCCCCTCGGTTTCCAACCTAGGGTTAGGGTTAGGTCCCAGGAGGCCAGCAGGCCCGATCCGCCGCCTGTGTGGAGAGCGGAGGGGCGGGCCGAGGTGAGGGCGCTGGGGAGCAGGAGCATGGGCCCAAGCGTTTTGACGCGGAGGGGCTTCGAAAGTTGCCGGGTGCTCGGAGGGCCCTGCCCATTCTCCCACCTTGAATGACCGGTGGTGCCCCTAGCGGCCCGGGTGTGGCGGGGTGGCAGGGTGATTCTGGTGCTGGGGCTCGGGGGTGCCCAATTCCCACCATTGCGGTGCCAGGCCCCTTGGGAGGTGCCCCTCAGGGGCCGACCTAGGGATAGTGTTATCCCCCAGGAGGCCGGCAGGCCCGTTCTGCCGGTTGTGCGTCGAGCGGAGGGGTGGGCCGAGGTGAGGGCGCTGGCGATCGGGAGCGTGGGCCCAAGCATATTGGCGCGGGGAGCCTTCGAAGGTCGCCGGGGGCTCGGAGGGCCCTGCTCGTTCTCCCACCCTGAATGCCCAGCGGCACCCCTAGTGGGCTGGGTGGCGGTTGTGCGGCAGGGTGAGTCCGGCACTGGGACTCGGGGGTCCCCATTCCTGTCTTTGCAGCGCCAGGCCCCTTGGGAGGGGCCCCTCGGGGGCCGACCTAGGGTTAGGGATAACCCCCAGGAGGACGGCACGCCTGATCCGCCGACTGTGCGGCGAGCGGAGGAGTGGGCTGAGGTGAAGGCGCTGGTGAGCGCGAACATGGGCCTAAGCATTTTGGTGCGGGGGAGCCTTCGAAAATCGCCGGGGGCTCGGAGTGCCATGCCCGTTCTCCCGCCCTGAATGACCCGCGGCACCTGTTGCATCCCGGGTGGCAGCGGGGTGGCAGGTTGAGTCCAGCGCAGGGGCTCGGGGGTACCCAGCCCCGGCGTTGCGGCGCCAGGCCCCTTGGGAGGGGCCTCTCAGGGGCCGAGGTACGGTTAGGGTAGGCCCAGAGGAGGCCGGCAGGCCTGATCCGCCGGCTGTGCGGTGAGCGGAGGGGCGGGCAGAGGTGAGGCTGCTGGCGAGCGGGAGTGTAGGCCCAGGAGTTTTGGCGCGGGGGTCCTTCGAAGGTCGCCAGGGGATCAGAGGGCCCTGCACATTCTCCCGCCCTGAATGACTGGTAGCTAACCTAGCGGCCCGGGTGGAGTAGGTGCGGTAGGGTGAGTCGGGCGCTGCACTCGGGGGTCCCCAATCCTCGGCGTTGGGGCGCCAGGCCCCTTCGGAAGGGCTCTAGGGGGCCTACCAAGCGTTACTGTTAGCCCCCAGGAGGCCGGCAGACCCGATCTGCTGGCTATGTGACAAGCAGAGGGGCAGGCCGAGGTGAGGGCGCTGTCGAGAGGGTGCGTGGGCCCAAGCGTTTTGGCGTGGGGAGCATTCAAAGTTGCCAGAGGCTCAGAGCGCCCTTCCCGTTCTACCGCGCTGAATACCCGACGGCGCACTTAGTGGCCCGGGTTGCAGAGCGGCAGCAGGGTGAGTCCGGTACTGGGGCTTGGGGTTCCCCAATCCCTGGTGTTGCGGTGCCAGGCCCCTTGGGAGGGGCCCCTCGGGGCCGACCAAGGATTAATGTTAGCCCCCAGGAGGCCAGCAGGCCCGATCCGCCGGCTGTGAGGCGAGCGGAGGGGTGGGACCAATGAGGGCGCTTGAGAGCGAGAGCGTGGCCCCAAGCGTTTTGGCGCGGGGGGCCTTCAAAGGTCATCGGGGTTCGGAGGGCCCTACCCGTTCTCCCGCCTGGAATGACCGGCGGCACCCCTAGCGGCCCGGGGGGCGGCAGGGCGGAATGGTGAGTCCAGCGCTGGAGCTCGGGGGTCCCCAATCCCCGGCGTTGCGGCCCCAGGTGCCTTGGGAGGGGCCCCTCAGGGGCCGACCTAGGGATAGGATTAGTCCCAAGGAGGCCGGCAGGCCCGACTCCCCGGCTGTGCGGCGAGCAGAGGGGTGGGCCGAGGTGAGGTCGCTGGCGAGCGGGAGCGTGGTCCCAGGCATTTTGGCGTGGGGGGTCTTCGAATGTCACCGGGGTCTTGGAGGGCCCTGCCCTTTCTCTCATCCTGAATGACCGGCGGTGCCCCAAGCTGCCCGGGTGTTGGCTGGGCGGCGGGGTGAGTCTGGTGCTGGGGCTGGGGGTCCCCAATCTGCGACGTTGCTGCACCAGGCCCTTTGGGAGGGGCCCCTCGGGGGCTGACCTATGGTTAGGGTAGACCCCAGGAGGCCGGCAGGCCCGATCCTCCAGCTGTGCGGCAAGCGAAGTGGTGTGCCGAGGTGAGGGTGCTGGCGAGCGGGAGCGTGGGCCCAAGCGTTTTGGCATGGATTGCCTTCGAATGTCGCCGGGGGCTCGGAGGGCCCTGCCCCTTCTCCCTCCCTGAATGACCGGCGGCGCTCCAGGCGGCCCGGGGTGGTGGGGGAGGCAGGAGGGTGAGTCTGGCACTGGTCCTCGGGGGTCCCCAATTCCCGGCGCTGTGGTGCCAGGTGCCTTAGGAGGGGCCCCTTGGGGGCCGACCTATGCTTAGGGTTTACCCCCAGGAGGCCGGCAGGCCCGAACCGCCAGGTATGTGGCCAGCGGAGGGGCGGGCGGAGGTGAGGCCGCTGGCGAGCAGGAGCATGGGCCCTGGCGTTTTGGCGCTGGGGTCCTTCGAAGGTTGCCGAGGGCTCGGAGGGCCCTGCCCGTTCTCCCGCCCTGAATGACCGGAGGCTCCCCTAGCGGCCCGGGTGGCGGTGGGTCTGCAGGGTGAGTCTGGCCTTGTGGTTGGGGGGTCCCCAATCCCTGGGGTTGCTGTGCCAGGCCCCTTGGGAGGGGCCCCTTGGGGGCCGAACTAGGGTTAGGGTTAACCCACAGGACGCCGGCAGGCCCTATCCGCCGGCTGTGTGATGAGTGGTAGGGCAGACCGAGGTGAGGGCGCTGGAGAGCGGGAGCGTGGGCCCAAGTGTTTTGGCGTGGGGGGGGGTCTTCGAGGTCCCTGGGGGCTTGGAGGGCCCTGCCTGTTCTGCCGCCCTGAATAACCAGGGGCGCCCCTATCAGCCAGGGTTGCAGCGTGGGGGCTGGGTGAGACTGGGGCTGGTGCTCGGGGGTCCCCAAAACCCGGCATTGTAGCGCCAGGCCCCTTGGGAGGGGCACCTCTGGGGCGCAGCTTGGGTTAGGATTAGCCCCCAGGAGGCCGGCAGCCCCGATCCGCCGGCTGTGCGGCGAGTGAAGTGGTGTGCCGAGGTGAGGGCGCTGGCGAGCGGGAGTGTTGGCCCAAGCGTTTTGTCGCGGATGGCCTTCGTAGTCGCCAGAGGCTCGGAGGGCCCTGCCCGTTCTCCCGCTTGAATGACCGGTGGTGCCCCTAGCGTCCCGGGTGGCAGCAGGGCAGCCGGGTGTGTCCAGCGCTGAAGCTCGGGGTTCCCCAATCCCTGGTGTTGCGGCTCTAGGCCCCTTGCTAGGGGCCCCTAGGGGGCCAACCTATGGTTAGATTTAGCCCCCAGGAGGCCGTCAGCCTGATCCGCCAGCTCTGCGGAGAGCGGAGAGGCGGACGGAGGTGAGGCCGCTGGCGAGCGGGAGCGTGGGCCCAGGCGTTTTGGCGCGGGGGTCCTTCGAAAGTCGCTGGGGGCTTGGAGGACCCTGTACATTCTTCTGCCCTGAATGACTGGCGGCTTCCCTAGCGGCCCAGGTGGAGGAGGGGTGGTAGGGTGAGTCGGGCGCTGGGGCTTGGGGGTCCCCAATTCGGTGTTGGGGCACCAGGCCCCTTTGGAAGGGCTCTAGGGGGCCGACCAAGCGTTACTGTTAGCCCACAGGAGGCCGGCAGACCCGATCTGCTGGCTGTGTGGTGAGCAGAGGGGTGGGTCGAGGTGAGGGTGCTGGCAAGCGGGAGCGTGGGTTGAAGCGTTTTGGCGTGGGGGGCATTCGAATGTCGCTGGGGGCTCAGAGCACCCTTCCCGTTAAACCGCGCTGAATGCCCGACGGCGCACCTAGCAGTCCGGGTTGCAGAGGGGTGGCAGGGTGAGTCCAGTCTGGGGCTTGGGGGTCCCCAAACCCCGGCATTGCGGCGCCAGGCCCCTTTGGATGGGCCACTCGGGGGCCGACCAAGGGTTATTGTTAGCTCCAGGAGGCCAGCAGGCCCGATCTGCCAGCTGTGAGGTGAGTGGAGGGGTGGACCCAGGTGAGGGCGCTTGAGAGCAAGAACGTGGACCCAAGCGTTTTGGCGCGGGGGGCCTTTGAAGGTCATCGGGGGTTCGGAGGTCCCTACCCATTCTCCTGCCCTGAATGACCAGCGGCGCCCCTAGCGGCCCGGGGGTGGGGCGGGATGGCAGGGTGAGTCTGGCACTGGGGCTCGGGGTCCCCAATCCACAGCGTTGCGGCGCCAGGCCCCTTGGGAGGGGCCCGTCGGGGGCCGACCTAGGGTTAAGTTTAGCCCTCAGGAGGCCGGCAGCCCCGATCACCCAGCTGTGCGGCGAGCGGAGGGGTGGGCCCAGGTGAGAGCGCTTGAGAGAGAGAGCATGGGCCCAAGCGTTTTGGTGCAGGAGGCCTTCGAAGGTGATCGGGGTTTCGGAGGGCCCTACCCGTTCTCCTGCCCTGAATGACCGGCGGTGCCCCTAGATGCCCGGGGGGCGGGAGGGCAGCAGGGTGAGTCCAGTGCTGGGGCTTGGGGGTCCCAATCCCTGGCGTTGGGCAGCCAGGCCCTTTGGGAGGGGCCCCTCTGGGGCCTAGTTAGGGTTAGGGTTAGCCCCCAGGAGGCCAGCAGGCCCCATCCGTCTGCTGTGCGGCGAGCGGAGGGGCAGGCCGAGTGAGGGCGCTGCCTAGCGGGAGTGTGGGCCCAAGCTTTTTGGCGCGGGGGGCCTTCGATGTTTGCCGGGGGTTTGGAGGCCATGCCCATTCTCCCTACCTGAATGACCGGCGGCGCCCCTAGCGGTCTGGATGGCGGCGCGGCGGCAGGGTGAGACTGGCACTGGGGCTCGGGGGTCCCCATTCCAAGGCGTTGCGGCACCAGGACGCTTGGACAGGCCCCTTGGGTGCCGAACTTGGTTTAGGGTTAGCCCCCAGGAGGCTGGGAGGCCCGATTGGCCGGGTGTGCGGAGAGCGAAGTGGCATGCAGAGGTGAGGGCACTGGCGAGCGGGAGTGTGGGCCTAAGCGTTTTGGCGCTGGGGGCATTCGAAAATGCTGGGGGCCCAGAGCGCCCTACCCGTTCTCCCGCCCTGAATGACGGGCGGGGCCCCTAGGGGCCGGCAGGGTCCCCAATCCCCGGCGTTGTGGGGCCAGGCCTTTGGAAGGGGCCCCTCGGGGTCCAACCTAGGGTTAGGGTTAGCCCCCAGGAAGCAGGCTGGCCCGATCCGCTAGCTGTTCGACGAGCGTATGGCGACCCGAGAACAGGGCGCTGGTGAACGGGAGCATGGACCCAAACGTTTTGGGGCGGGGGGCCTTCTAAGTTCGACGGGGGCTCGGAGGCTGTGCCCATTCTACCTCCCTGAATGGCTGGCGATGCCCCTAGCGGCCCGCATCGTGGCGGGGCCGCAGGGTGAGTCTGGCGCTGGGGCTCGGGCGTCCCTAATCTCCGGGGTTGCGGTGCAGGGCCGCTTGGAGGGGCCCCTCGGGTGCCGAGCTTGGTTTAGGGTTAGCCCCCAGGAGGCCCACAAGCCCGATCGGCCAGGTGTGCGGCGAGCCAAGTGGCGTGCAGAGGTTAGGGCACTGGCAGCAGGAGCGTGGGTCTAAGTGATTTAGCACTGGGGCTTTCGAAAGTCGCTGGAGGCCCAGAGCACCCTACCCGTTCTACCGCACTGAATGCCTGATGGCGCACCTAGCGGCCTGGTTGCAGAGGGGCATCAGGGTGAGTCCGGTGCTGGGGCCCGGGGGTCCCCAATCCCCGGCGTTGCGGCACCAGGCCCCTTGGGATTGGCCCCTCGGGGGCCGACCAAGGGTTATTGTTACCACCCAGGAGGCCAGCAGGCATGATCCACCACCTGTGCGGCGAGCGGAGGGGTGGGCCCAAGTGAGGGCGCTTGAGAGTGAGAGCATGGGCCCATGCGTTTTGGAGCGGGGGGGCCTTCGAAGGTCATCGGGGGATCGGAGAGCCCTACACGTTCTCCCGCCCTGAATGACCGGCGGCGCCCCTAATGGCCCGGAGGGTGGTGGGGCGGCAGGGTGAGTCCGGTGCTGGGGCTCGGGGGTCCCCAATCCACGGCATTGCGGCTCCAGGCCCCTTGGGAGGAGCCCCTTGGGGGCCGACCTAGGGTTAGGGTTGGCCCCAGGAGGCAGGCAGGCCCGATCCGCCAGCTGTGCGAAGAGCAGAGTGGCGGGCCGATGTGAGGGCACTGGCGAGCAGGAGAGTGGGCCTAAGCGTTTTGGCATGGGGGGGCCATCGAAGGTCGCCGAGGGCTCGGGGGCCCTGCACGTTCTCCCGCCCTGAATGACCGGGGGCGCCCCTAGGGGCCAGTAAGGGAGGGGCGGTAGGGTGAGTCCGGCGCTGGGGCTCGGGGGTCCACAATCCCTGGTGTTGCAGCACCAGGTGCCATGAGAGGGGCCCCTCCTGGGCCGACCTAGGGTTAGGGTTAGCCCCCAGGAGGCTGGCAGGCCCGATCGTCCAGCTTTGCAGTGAGCGGAGGGGCGGGCCAAGGTGAGGGCACTGACAAGCGGGAGCGTGGGTGCAAGCATTTTGATGCGGGGTGCTTTCGAAGGTCACCCGTGGCTCGCAGGGCCCTGCCCGTTCTCCCTCCCTGAATGACCGGGGCGCCCCTAGCGGCCCAGGGGGCGGTAGGGCGGGAGGGTGAGTCGGCGCTGGGGCTTGGGAGTCCCCAATCCCCGGTGTTGTGGCAATAGGAACCTGGGATGGGCCCCTTGGGGGCCCACCAACGGTTAGGGTAACACCCAGGAGGCTGGCCGTCCCGATCCACCAGCTGTGCAGGGAACAGAGGGGCGGACCGAGGTGAGGGCGTAGGCGAGCGGGAGCATGGGCCCAAGCGTTTTGGCGTGGGGGCCTTCGAAGGTCGCCAGGGGCTCGGAGGGATCTGCCCATTCTCCCTCCCTGAATGACCGACGGTGCTACTATCGGCCCGGGTGGCGGCGGGGCGACACGGTGAGTCCGGCGCTGCTACTCGGGGGTCCCCAATTCCAGGCATTGTGGTGCCAGGCCCCTTCGGAGGGGCCCCTCAGGGGCCAACCTAGGGTTATGGGTAGTCCTCAGGAGGAGGGCAGGCCTCATCTGCCAGCTCTGCGGCGAGCGGAGGGGCGGGCTGAGGGGAGAGCACTGAGGAGCGGAAGCGTGGGCTCAAGAGTTTTGGATGGGGGGCCTTCGAATGTCGCCGTGGGCTCAGAGGGCCCTGCCCGTTCTCCCGCCCTGAATGACCAGTGGCACCCCTAGCGGCCTGGGTGGCGGTGGGGTGGCAGGGTGAGTCCGGTGCTGGGGCTCGGGGTCCCCAATCCCCAGCGTTGCAGCTCCAGGCCCCATGGGATGTGCCCTTTGGGCGCCGACCTAGGGTTAGGGTTAGCCCCCAGGAGGCCGGCAGGCCTGGTCCCCAGCTGTGGAGCAAGCGGAGGGGCGGGCCGAGGTGAGTGCGCTGGCGAGTGGGAGCATGGGCCCAAGCATTTTGTCGAAGGGGGCCTTCGAAGGTCGTCGATGGCTCCGAGAGCCCTGCCCATTCTCCCATCCTGAATGGCCAGCGGCGCCCCTAGTGGCCCCGGGGGTGGCGGGGCATCTGGGTGAGACCGGCGCTGGGGCTCGGGTTTCCCCAATCCCCGGTGTTGCGGCTCCAGGCCCCTTGCTAGGGTCCCCTGCGGGGCCGACCTATGGTTAGGGTTAGCCCCCAGGAGGCCGGCAGGCCCTATCCGCTGGCTGTGAGGCGAGCGGAGGGGTGGACCCAGATGAGGGCGCTTGAGAGCAAGAATGTGGACCCAAGCGTTTTGGCACGGGGGGCCTTCGAAGGTCATCGGGCGTTCAGAGGACCCTACCCATTCTCCTGCCCTGAATGACTGGCGGTGCCCCTAGAGGCCCGGGGGGCTAGGGGGCAGCAGGGTGAGTCCGGTGCTGGGGCTCGGGGGTCCCAATCCCTGGCGTTGGGCAGCCAGGCCCCTTGGGGGGGCCCCTCAGGGGTCTAGCTAGGGTTAGGGTTAACCCCCAGGAGGCCGGCAGGCCCATCCGTCTGCTGTGCGGTGAGTGGAGGGGCGGGCCTAGTGAGGGCACTGCCTAGTGGGAGTGTGGGCCCAAGCTTTTTGGCATGTGGGGCCTTCAAATTTTGCCGGGGGCTCGGAGGCCATGCCCATTCTCCCTCCCTGAATGACCGGCGGCGCCGCTAGTGGTCTGGATGGTGGTGCGGCAGCAGGGTGAGACTGGCACTGGGTCTCAGGGGTCCCCATTCCAAGGCGTTGCAGCACGAGGCTGCTTGGAGGGGCCCCTTGGGTGCCGAGCTTGGGTTAGGGTTAGCCCTGAGGAGGCCGGCAGGCCCAATCGGCCGGGTGTGCGGCGAGCAAAGTGGCGTGCAGAGGTGAGGGCACTGGCGAGCGGGAGCGTGGGCCTAAGCATTTTGGCACTGGGGGCATTCGAAAGTCGCCAGGGGCCCAGAGCGCCCTACCTGTTCTCCCGCCCTGAATGACCGGCGGCGCCTCTAGGGGCCAGTAAGGGAGGGGCAGTAGAGTGAGTCCGGCGCTGGGCCTCAGGGGTTCCCAATCCCCGGTGTTGTGGAGCCAGGCTTTTGAAAGTGGCCCCTCGGGGGCTGACCTAGGGTTAGGGTTAGCCCCCAGGAAGCAGGCTGGCCCGATCCGCTAGCTGTTCGGCGAGCGTATGGTGACCCGAGAGAGGGCGCTGGCGAACGGGAGCATGGGCCCAAACGTTTTGGCGCGGGGGGCCTTCTAAGTTCAACTGGGGCTCGGAGGCTGTGCCCATTCTCCCGCTCTGAATGACCTTCGGCGCCCGTAGCAGCCCGGATGGTGACGGGGCAGCCGGGTGAGTCTGGCGCTGGGGCTCAGGGTTCCCCAATCCCCGGTGTTGCGGCTCCAGGCCCCTTGGGATGGGCCCCTCAGGGGCCGACCTAGGCTTAGGTTTAGCCCCCAGGAGGCCGGTAGGCCTGATCCGCCAGCTGTGCAGCGAGCGGAGGGGCGGGCCGAATGAAGGCGCTGCCGAGCGGGTGCATGCGCCCAAGCTTTTTGGCGCGGGGGGCCTTCGAAGTTCGACGGGGGCTCAGAGGCCATGCCCATTCTCCCTCCCTGAATGGCCGGCGACGCCCCTAGCGGCCCGCATCGTGGCGGGGCGGCAGGGTGAGTCCGGCGCTGGGGCTTGGGGGTCCCTAATCTCCGGGGTTGTGGCGCCAGGCCACTTGGAGTGGCCCCTCGGGTGCCGAGCTTGGTTTAGGGTTAGCCCCCAGGAGGCCGGCAAGCCCGATCGGCCAGGTGTGCGGCGAGCCAAGTGGTGTGCAGAGGTTAGGGCACTGGCAACAGGAGCGTGGGTCTAAGCGATTTGGCGCTGGGGGCATTCGAAAGTCGCCGGGGGCCCAGAGCACCCTACCCGTTCTACCGCGCTGAATGCCCGATGGCGCACCTAGCGGCCTGGTTGCAGAGGGGCGTCAGGGTGAGTCTGGTGCTGGGGCCCGGGGGTCCCCAATCCCCGGCGTGGCGGTGCCAGGCCCCTTGGGATTGGCCCCTCGGGGGCCAACCAAGGGTTATTGTTACCCCCCAGGAGGCCAGCAGGCACGATCCACCACCTGTGCGGCGAGTGGGGGGGTGGGCCCAGGTGAGGGCGCTTGAGAGCAAGAGCGTGGACCCAAGCGTTTTGGAGCGGGGGGCCTTCGAAGGTCATCGGGGGATCGGAGAGCCCTACACGTTCTCCCGCCCTGAATGACCGGCGGCGCCCCTAGTGGCCCGGAGGGCGGCGGGGCGGCAGGGTGAGTCCGGTGCTGGGGCTCGGGGGTCCCCAATCCACGGCATTGCGGCTCCAGGCCCCTTGGGAGGCGCCCTTCGGGGGCCAACCTAGGGTTAGGGTTGGCCCCAGGAGGCAGGCAGGCCCGATCCGCCAGCTGTGCGAAGAGCAGAGTGGCGGGCCGATGTGAGGGCACTGGGGAGCGGGAGAGTGGGCCTAAGCGTTTTGGCATGGGGGGGCCATCGAAGGTCGCCGAGGGCTCGGGGGGCCCTGCACGTTCTCCCGCCCTGAATGACTGGCAGCGCACCTAGGGGCCGGTAAGGGAGGGGAGGTAGGGTGAGTCCGGCATTTGGGCTCGGGGGTCCACAATCCCTGGCGTTGCAGCACCAGGTGCCATGGGAGGGGCCCCTCCTGGGCCGACCTAGGGTTAGGGTTAGCCCCCAGGAGGCTGGCAGGCCCGATTGTCCAGCTTTGCAGCGAGCGGAGCGGCGGGCCAAGGTGAGGGCACTGACAAGCGGGAGAGTGGGTGAAAGCGTTTTGATGCGGGGTGGCATCGAAGGTCGCCCGTGGCTCGGAGGGCCCTGCCCGTTCTCCCTCCCTGAATGACTGGGGGCGCCCCTAGCGGCCCAGGGGGCGGTAGGGCAGGAGGGTGAGTCCGGCGCTGGGGCTCAGGAGTCCCCAATCCCCGGTGTTGTGGCAATAGGAACCTGGGATGGGCCCCTCGGGGGCCCACCAACAGTTAGGGTAACACCCAGGAGGCTGGCCGTCCCGATCCACTTGCTGTGCAGAGAGCGGAGGGGCGGACCGAGGTGAGGGCGCAGGTGAGCGGGAGCATGGGCCCAAGCATTTTGGCGTGGGGGCCTTCGAAGGTCGCCAGGGGCTCGGAGGGATCTGCCCATTCTCCCTCCCTGAATGACCGACGGTGCTCCTAGCGGCCCGGGTGGTGGCGGGGCGACATGGTGAGTCTGGCGCTGGGGCTCGGGGGTCCCCAATTCCAGGCATTGTGGTGCCAGGCCCCTTCGGAGGGGCCCCTCAGGGGCCAACCTTGGGTTATGGGTAGCCCCCAGGAGGAGGGCAGGCCTCATCTGCCGGCTCTTCGGCGAGCGGAGGGGCGGGCCAAGGTGAGGGCGCTGAGGAGTGGGAGCATGGGCTCAAGCGTTTTGGATGGGGGGCCTTCGAATGTCGCCATGGGCTCAGAGGGTCCTGCCCGTTTTCCCGCCCTGAATGACCAGTGGCACCCCTAGCGGCCCGGGTGGCGGTGGGGTGGCAGGGTTAGTCCGGCGCTGGGGCTCGGGGTTCGCCAATACCCGGCGTTGCGGCGCCAGGCCCCTTGGGACGGGCCCCTTGGGGGCCAACATAGGGTTAGGCTTAGCCCCCAGGAGGTCAACATTCCCGATCCGCCGGGTGTGCGTTGAAGGGGTGGGCCGAGGTGAGGGCGCTGGCGAGTTGGAGCGTGTGCCCAAATGTTTTGGCGCGGGGGTCTTCAAAGGTCACCGGGGGCTCGGAGGGCCATGCCCGTTCTCTTGCCCTGAATGACCGGTGGCACCCCTAGCAGCCCCGGTAGCAGCGGGGTGACAGGGTGAGTCCGTTGTTGGGGCTCAGGGGTCCCCAATCCCCTGCGTTGCGGATCCAGGCCCCTTGGGATATGCCCCTCGGAGGCTGACCTATGGTTAGGGTTAGCCCCTAGGAGGCCGGCAGGCCCGATCCGCTGGCTGTTTGGAGAGCAGAGGGGTGGGCCGAGGTGAAGGTGCTGGCGAGTGGCAGCATTGGTCCAAGCGTTTTGGCATGGGGGGCCTTCAAAAGTCGCCAGGGGCTCAGAGGGCCCGTTCTCCCACCCTGAATGACCGGTGGCGCCACTAGCGGCCCAGGTGGCGACGGGGCGGCACGGTGAATCAGGCACTGGGGCTCGGGGGTCAGCAATCCCAGGCGTTGTGGCGCCAGGCCCCATGGGACGGGCCCCTCGAGGGCCGACCTAGGGTTAGGGTTAGCCCACAGGAGGCCGGCAGGCCTCATCAGCTGGTTGTGCGGCGAGTGGAGGGGAGGGCCAAGGTGAGGGCGCTGGAGAGCGGGAAGGTGGGCCCAAGCATTTTAGCGCGGGAGGTCTTCGAAGGCCGCGGGGGGCTCAGAGGGCCCTGACCCTTCTCCCTCCTTGAATGATCGGCAGTGCCCCTACCAGCCCAGTTGGCGGCGGGGCAGCAGGGAGAGTCTGGCGCTGAGGCTCAGGGGTCCCCAATCCCCGGCTTTGCGGCGCCAGGGTCCTAGGGAGGTTCCCCTTGGGGACGGACCTAGGGTTAGGTTTAGCTCCCAGGAGGCCGGCAGGCCCGATCCGCCGGCTGTGCGGCGAGCGGAGGGGCGGGCTGATATGAGGGCGCTGTCGAGCTGGATCATGGGCCCAAGCGTTTTGGCGCGAGTGGCCTTCGAAGGTCTCCGGGGGCTAAGAGGGCCCCGCGCGTTCTCCCTCCCTGAATTACCGGTGGCGCCTCTACTGGCCCGGTTGGCGGCGGGGCAGCAGGGTCAGTCCGGCGCTGGGGCTTAGGGGTCCAGAATCCCCGCCATTGCGGCGCCAGGTGCCTTGGGAGGGGCCCCTCCTGGGCCCACCTAGGGTTAGGGTTAGCCCCCAGGAGGCTGGCAGGCCCTATCCGCAAGCTTTGCGGCGAGCGGAGGGGCAGGCTGAGGTGAGGGCCCTGACATGCGGGAGCGTGGGCGCAAGCATTTTGATGTGGGGTGCCTTCGAAAGTCCCCCGTGGCTTGGAGGGCCCTGCCTGTTCTCACGCCCTGAATGACCGGCAGCGCCCCTAGCAGGCCAGGTGGCGGCAGGGCGGCAGGGTGAGTCAGGCGCTGCGGCTAGGGTATCCCCAATCCCCTGCGTTCCGTCACCAGGCCCCTTGGGAGGGGCCCCTCAGGGGCCAACCTAGGGTTAAGTTTAGCCCCTAGGAGTCCAGCAGGCCCTATTCGCCAGCTGTGTGGAGAGTGGAGTGGCGGACCGAGGTGAGGGCGCTGGTGAGCGGGAGCGTGGGCCCGGGCCTTTTGGCGCGGGGGGCCTTTGAAGGTCGCCGTGTCTCGGAGGACCCTGCCCGTTCTCCCGCCCTGAATGAACGGCAGCACCCCAAGACCTGGGTGGCGGCTGGGCGGCAGGGTGAGTCCAGTGCTGAGGTTGGGGTCCCCAATACCCAACGTTGTGGCACCAGACCCCTTGGGAGGGGCCCCTTGGGGGTCGATCTAGGGTTACGGTTACCTCCAGAAAGCCTGTGGACCCGATCAGCGTCTGTGCAACATGCAGAGGGTTGGGCCGAGGTGAGGGCGCTGGCGAGCCTGAGCATGAGCCCAAGCGTTTTAGCGTGGGGGGCTTTCGAAGGTCGGCGGGGGCTCGGAGGGCCCTGCCCATTCTCCTTCCCTGATTGACCGGTGGGCACCTAGCGGCTCGGGTGGCTGAAGGGCAGCAGGGTGAGTCTAGCACTTGGGCTCGGGGTCCCCATCGCCAGCATTGCGACGCCAGGCCCCTTGGGAAGGGCCCCTCAGGGGCTGACCTGTAGTAAGGGTTAGCCCCCAGGAGGCCGGCAGGCCCGATACACCACCTGGGCGTCGAGCAGAGAATTGGGCTGAGGTGAGGGTGCTGGGGACCATGAGCCTGGGCCGAAGCGTTCTGGTTTGGGGCGCCTTCGAAGGTTGGCGGGGGTTCGGAGGGCCCTGCCAGTTCTCCCACCCTGAAGGAATGTCGGCGCCCCTAGCGGCCCGTGTGGGCGGGGCGGCAGGGTGCATGTGGTGCTAGGGCTTGGTACTCCCCAATCCCCGGCGTTGCAGTGCCAGGCCCCTTGGGAGGGGCCCCTCGGGGGCCAACCTCGGGTTAGGTTTAGCCCCTAGGAGGCCGGCAGGCCCTATTCCCCAGCTGTGTGGAGACTGGAGTGGCGGGCCGAGGTTAGGGCGCTGGTGAGTGGAAGCATGGGCCGGGGCGTTTTGGCACGTGGGGCCATTGAAGGTCGCTGTGTCTCTGAGGGCCCTGCCCGTTCTCCCGCCCTGAATAATGGCAGCACCCCAAGCCCCCGGGTGGCAGCTGGGGGGCAGGGTGAGTCCAGTGCTGAGGCTCGGGGGTCCACAATCCCCGGCGTTGTGGCGCCAGGCCCCTTGGAAGGGGCCCCTCGGGGGTCAATCTAGGGTTACGGTTAGCCCCCAGAAGGCCGGTGGACCCGATCAGTGGCTGTGCAACACGCGGAGGGTTGGGCCGAGGTGAGGGCGCTGGTGAGCCTGAGCATGAGCCCAAGCGATTTAGCGTGGGGGGCCTTCGAAGGTCGGCGGGGGCTCTGAGGGCCCTGCCCCTTCTCCTCCCTGATTGACCGGTGGGCCCCTAGCGGCTTGGGTGGCTGAAGGGCAGCAGGGTGAGTCCGGCACTTGGGCTCGGGGTCCCCATCCCAGCGTTGCGACGCCAGGCCCCTTGGGAAGGGCCCCTCGGGGGCTGACCTATAATTAGGGTTAGCCCCCAGGAAGCAGGCAGGCCCGATCTGCTAGCTGTTCGGCGAGCGGAGGGGCGGCCTGAGAAGAGGGCGCTGGCGAACGGGAGCGTGGGCCCAAACGTTTTGGCGCGGGGGGCCTTCTAATGTCAGCAAGGGCTCAGAGGGCCCTGCCAGTTCTCCCGCCCTGAAATACCGGTGACGTCCCTAGAGGCCTGGGTGGTGGTGGGGCGGCAGGGTGAGTCCGGCGCTGGGGCTCGGGGTTCCCCAGTCCCTGGCGTTGCGATGCCAGGCCCATTAGGAGGGGCCCCATGGGGGCAGACCTAGGGTTGGGTTACACCCAGAAGGCCGGCAGGCGCGATCCACCGGCTGTGTGGCGAGAGGAGGGGTGGGTTGAAGTGAGTGCGCTGACAAACAGGAGTGCGACCCCAAGCGTTTTGGCGCGGGGGGCGTTCGAATGTCGTTGGGGGCTCGGAAGCCCCTGCCTGTTCTCCCGCCCTGAATGACCGGTGGCGCCCCTAGTGGCCCGGGTGGCGGCGGGACAGCAGGTTGAGTCGGCGCAGGGGCTTGGGTGTCCTCAATCCCTGGCGTTGTGGCTCTAGACTCCTTGAGAGGGGTCCCTCGGGGGGGACCTGGGTTTAGGTTTAGCCCCAGGAGGCCGGCAGGCCCGATCCGCAAGCTGTGCGTCATACGGTGGGGAGGGCCGAGGTGAGGCCGCTGGCAAGAGGGAGCATGGCTCCAAGCATTTTGCGAAGTGGGCCTTCGAAGCTCATCGAAGTCTCCGAGGGCCCTGCCCGATCTACCGCCCTGAATAACCGGCTGCACCCCAGCACCCCAGGTGGCGGTGGGGTGGCCGGGTGAGTCCCGTGCTGGAGCTTGGGGGTCCCCATTCCCAGGCCTTGCAGCTCCAGGCCCCTTAGGATGTTCCCCTCGGGGTCCGAACCAGCATTAGTGTTAGCCCCCAGGAGGCCGGCAGACCTGATCCACCAGCTGTGTAGGGAGCAGAGGGGCAGGCCGAGGTGAGGGCGCTGTAGAGCGGGAGCGTGAGCCCAAGCGTTTTTGCTTGGGGGCATTCAAAATTCGCCGGGGATTCAGAGTGCACTTGCCGTTCTACGGCGCTGAAAGCCCGACGGCGCACCTAGCAGCTCGGGTTGCGAGGGGCAGCAGGTTGAGCCGGTGCTGGGGCTTGGGGATCCCCAATCCCTGGCGTATTGGCACCAGACCCCTTGAAAGGGGCCCCTGGGGGGCTGAAGTAGGGTTTGGGTTATCCTCCAGGAGGCCGGCAGTCCCGATCTGCCAGCTGTTCGGCGAGCGGAGGGTCGGGCGGAGGTAAGGTCGCTGGTGAGCGGGAGCATGGGTCCAGGCATTTTGGTGTGGGGGTATTTCGAAGGTCGCCGGGTGCTCGGAGGGCTGTGCAAGTTCTTCCGCGCTGAATGACAGGCAGCTACCCTAGCAGCCCGGGTAGAGGACGGGCGGTAGGGTGAGTCGGGCACTGGGGCTCAGGGTCCCCAGTCCCCACGTTGCGGCGCCAAGCCCCTTGGGAGGGGCCCTCGTGGGCCGACCTATGGTTAGGGTTAACCCCAGGAGGCCAGCAGGCCCGATCCACCAGCTGTGCCACGAGGGGAGGCACGGGCCGAGGTGAGGGCACTGGCGAGAAGGAGCATGGGCCTAAGCGTGTTGGGGCGGGGGGCCTTTGAATGTCTCAGGGGGCTCAGAGGGCCCTGCCCATTCTCCAGCCCTGAATGACCGGCTGTGCCCCTAGCGGCCTGGGGGCGGGAGGGCGGCAGGGTGAGTCCGGTGCTGGGGCTAGGTGTCCCCAATCCCCGGCGTTGCGGTGCCAGGCCCAATGGGAGGGGCCACTTGGGGGCAGACCTAGGGTTAGGGTTAGCCCCCAGGGGGCTGACAGGCCGGATCCGATGGCTGTGTGGAGAGCGGAGGGATGGGCCGAGGTGAGGGAGCTGGCAAGCGGGAGTGAGGGCCCAAACGTTTTGGTGCGGGGGGCCTTCAAATGTTGCTGGGGTCTCGGAGGGCCCTGCCCATTCTCCCGCACTGAATGACCAGTGGCGCCTCTAGCGTCGCGGGTGGCGGCAGGGCGGCCGGGTGAGTCCGGAGCTGGGGCTTGGGGGTCCCCATTCCCAGGCGAGGCGGCGCCAGGCACCTTGGGAGGGGGCCCACGGGGGCCGACCTAGGTGTAGGGTTAGCCCCAAGGGGGCTGGTAGGCCAGATCCGCCAGCTGTGCAGCGAGCGGAGGGGCAGGCCGAGGTGAGGGCGCTGGCGAGCTGGAGCGTGGGCCCCAGTGTTTTGGCGAGGTGGCCTTCGAAGTTCCACGTGGGCTCAGAGGGCTCTGTCCGTTCTCCCGCTCTGAATGACCGGCGGTGCCCCTAGTGGCCCGGGTGGCGGAGGGGCGATATGGTGAGTCCAGAGAAGGGGCTCGGGGGTGCCCATGCCTGGCGTGGTGGTGTCACGCCCCTTGGGAGGGGCCTTTCGGGGCCAACCTAGGTTTAGCGTTTGCCCCCAGGAGGCCAGCAGACCAGATCCGCCAGCTGTAAGGCTTGCCGAGGGGCGGGCAGAGGTGAGCTCGCTGGCGAGTGGGAGCGTGGGCCCATGTGTTTTGGAGCATGGGGCCTTTGAAGGTAGCCAGGGTCTCGGAGGGCCCTGCCCCTTCTCCTGCCTTGAATGACCGGCGACGCCCTAGCGCCCGGCTGGCGGCGGGGCGGGAGGGTAAGTCTGGCCCTGGGGCTCGAGGGTCCCCAATCCCCAGTGTGGCGGTGCCAGGCAACTTCGGAAGGGCTCCTCGGTTGCCGACCTAGCGTTAGTGTTAGCCCCCAGGAGGCAGGCAGGCCCGATCCTCCGGCTGTGCGGCGAGCCGTGGGGTGGGCCGAGATGAGGGTGCTGGCGAACGGGAGCGTGGGTCCTAGCGTTTTGGCATGGGGGCCTTCGAAGGTCGCCGAAGGTTTGGAAGGCCCTGAACGTTCTCCCTCCCTGAATGACCGGTAGCGCCCCTAGCATCCCACGTGGTGGCGGATTGGCAGGGTGCATCTGGGGCTGGGCCTCGGGCGTCCCCAATCCCTGGCGAGGTGATGCCAGGCCCCTTGGGAGGGGTCCTTTGGGGGCCAACCTAGGGTTAGGGTTAGCCCAAAGGAGGCCGGCAGGCCCGATCCACCAGCTGTGTGGGGAGTGGAGGGGCGGGCCAGGGGAGGGCTCTGGCGAGCGGGAGTGTGGGCCCAAGCGTTTTGTCACGGAAGGCCTTCGAAGCTCGCTGGGTGCTCGGAGAGCCCTGCCTGTTCTCCCGCCCCATGAGGACATTGCCCCTAGCAGGCCAGGTCACGGCAGGGTGGCAGGGTGAGCCCGGAGCTAGGGCTCGTGGGTCCCCAATCCCCGGCATGGCGGCACCAAGCACTTGGGAGTGGTACCTCGGGGGCCGACCTAGGGTTGGGGTTAGCCCCCAGGAGGCCGGCAAGCCAGTTCTGCTGGGTGTGCAGCGAGCAGAGGGGTGGGCCGAGGTGAGGGCGCTGGCGAGCGGGAGCGTGGGCCCTAGCGTTTTGGTGCAGGGGGCCTTCGAAGGTCGCCTGGGGCTCGGAAGGGCCCTACCCATTCTCCCGCCCTGAACGAGAACGGCGCCCCTAGCGGGCCGGGTCTTGGCGATGCGGCAGGGTGAGTCTGGCGCTGGTGCTCCAGGATCCCCAAGCACCAGCGTGGCAGCGCCAGGCCCCTTGGGAGTGGCCCCGCGGGGGCCGATGTAGGGTTTGGGTTAGCTCCCAGGAGGCCGACAGGCCTGATCAGCCAGCTGTGTGGCATGTGGAGGGGTGGGCCGAGTTGAGGACGCTGGCGAGCGGGAGCGTGGACCCAAGTGTTTTGGCGCGGGGGGCCTTCGAATGTCACCGGGGGCTCGGAGGGCCCAGCAAGTTCTCCCGCACTGAGTGACCGGCGGCACCCTAGCGGCCAGGGTGGCGGCGGGGCGGCAGGGTGAGTCCGGAGCTCAGGCTCAGTATCCCCAATACCCAGCGTGGCATTGCCAGGCCCCTTTTGAGTGGTCCCTCGGGGGCTGAGCTAGGGTTATCTTTAGCCCAAAGGAGGCCGGCAGGCCCGATCGGCCATCTGTGCGGCGAGGGGAGGGGCTGGCCGAGGTGAGGACGCTGGCGAGCGGGAGCATAGGCCCAAGCGTTTTGGTGTGGGGGGCCTTCGAAGGTCGCCGGGGGCTCAGAGGGCCCTGCCCGTACTCCCTCCCTGAATGACCGGTGGCATCCCTAGCATCCTGCGTGGCGGCGGGGCGGCAGGGTGAGTCTGGGGTAGGGCTCAGGGGTCCAAATGCCCCACCGTGGCGGAGCCTGGCCCCTTGGGAGGGGTCCCTCGGGGGCCGACCAAGGGTTAGGCTTAGCCCAAAGGAGGCTGGGGCCCGATCTGCCAGCTGTACAGCGAACGGAGGGGCGGGCCGAGGTGAGGGCACTGGCGAGCGGGAGTGTGAGCCCAAGCGTTTTTGCGTGTTGGGCCTTCGAAGGTCGCCGGGGGCTCAGAGGGCCCTGCCCGTTTCCCAGCCCTGAATGAGGATGGTGCCCCTAGTGAGCCGGGTTGCAGCGGGGCGGCAGGGTGAGTTCAGCGCTGGTGCTTGGGGGTCCCCAATCACCCGCGTGGCGGCGCCAGGCCCCTTCAGAAGGGCCCCTCATGAGCCGACCTAAGGATAGGGTTAGACACCAGGAGGCTGGCATTCCGATCTGCAGGCTGTGCAGCGAGTGGAGGGGCGGGCTGAGATGAGTGCGCTGGCGCGTGGGAACGTGGGCCCAATCGTTTTGGTGCAGGGGGCCTTCAAAGGTCGCCAGTGGCTCGGAGGGCCCTGTCCATTTTCCGGCCCTGAATGACCGGCCGCGCCCCTAGCATCCCGGGTGGCGGCCGGGCCGCTGGGTGAGTCCGGCGCTCGTGCTCGGGGGTCCCCAAGCCCCGGCGTGGTGTCGCCAGTCCCCTTGGGAGGGGCCCCTTGGGTGATGACGTAGGGTTTGGGTTAGACCCAGGAGGTCGGCAGTCCCGATCCGCTGGCTGTGTGGCGTGCGGGGGGGCTGGCCGAGGTGAGGTCGCTGGCGAGCAAGAGTGTGGGCCCAAGCGTTTTGGCACGGGGGGCCTTCGAATGTCACACGGGGCTCGGAGGGCCCTCCCCGTTCTCCCGCCCTGAATGACTGGTGGTGTCCTAGAGGCCCGGGTGGTGGCGGGGCAGCAGGGTCAGCCTGGATCTGGGGCTCAGGGGTCCCCAATCCCGGGCGTGGTGTTGCCAGGCCCCTTGGGAGGGGCCCCTCAGGGGCAGATGTAGGGTTAGGGTTAGCCCAAAGGAGGCAGGCAGGGCCGATCTGCTGGCTGTGCGGCATGCAGAGGCACAGGCCGAGGTGACGGTGCTGGTGAGCGGGAGCGTGGGCCAAGGCATTTTGGCATGGGGGCCTTCGAAGGTCGCTGGGGGCTCCGAGGGCCCAGCAAGTTCTCCCTCCCTCAATGACCGGCGGCACCCATAGCGGCCCAGGTGGTGCTGGGGCGGCAGGGTGAGTCCGGCCCTGGGGCTCGGGCCTCCCCAATCCCTGGTGAGGCGACGCCAGGCCCCTTGGGAGGGGCCCCTCGGGGGCCGACCTGGGTTAGGGTTAGCCCCCAGGAGGCCAGCAGGCTCGATCCGCCGGCTGTGCAGGGTGTGGAGGGGTGGGCCGAGGTGAGGGTGCTGGGGAGCGGGTTCGTGGGCCCAAGCGTTTTGGCACGGGGTACCTTTGAATGTTGCCGGGGTCTCTGAGGGCCCTGCCCATACTCCCGCGCTGAATGACCAGCAGCGCCACTAGCAGCCCTGATGGAGGCGGGGCGGCAGGGTGAGTTCGGACCTGGGGATCGGGGGTCCCCAATCCGTGGTGTGGCGACGCCAGGCCCCTTGGGAGGGGCCCCTCGGGGGCTGACCTAGGGTTAGGGTTAGCCCCCAGGAGGCCGGCAGGCCCGATAGACCAGCTGTGCAGCGAGCGGTGGGGTGTGCCGAGGTGAGGGCGCTGGGGAGTGGGAGTGTGGGCCCAAGCCTTTTGGTGCGGGGGGCCTTCGAATGTTGCGGGTGTTTTGGAGGGCCCTACCCGTACTCCCGACCTGAATAACCGGCGGCACCCCTAGTGGCCCGGTTGACGGCTGGGCGGCAGGGTGAGTCTGGCGAAGGGGCTCCGGGGACCCAAATCCCCGGCGAGGCAGTGCCAGGCACCTTGGGAGGGGGCCCACGGGGGCCGACCTAGGTGTAGGGTTAAACCCAATGGGGCCGGCAGGCCAGATCCGCCAGCTGTGTGGCGAGCAGAGGGGCGGGCCGAGGTGAGGGCGCTGGCGAGCGGGAGCGTGGGCCCCAGAGTTTTGGCGAGGGGGCCTTCGAAGTCCTCGGGGTGCTCGGAGGGCCCTGTCCGTTCTCCCGCCCTGAATGACCGGCGAGGCCCTAGTGCCTGGGTGGCGGCGGGGCGGCAGGGTAAGTCTGGCCCTGGGGCTCGAGGGTCCCCAATCCCCAGCATGGCAGCGCCAGGCACCTTGGGAAGGGCTCCTCGGTTGCCAACCTAGCGTTAGTGTTAGCCCCCAGGAGGCAGGCAGGCCCGATCCGCCAGCTGTGTGGGGAGTGGAGGGGTAGGCCGAGGTGAGGGCGCTGGCGAGCGGGTGCGTGGGCCCAAGCGTTTTGGCGCGGGGTACCTTTGAATGTTGCCGGGGTCTCTGAGGGCCCTGCCCGTTCTCCAGTGCTGAATGACCGGCAGCGCCCCTAGCAGCCTGGATGGAGGCAGGGTGGCAGGGTGAGTCCGGACCTGGGGCTCGGGGGTCCCCAATCCCTGGCGTTGCGGCGCCAGGCCCAATGGGAAGGGGCCACTTGGGGGCAGACCTAGGGTTAGGGTTATCCCCCAGGGCACCGGCAGGCCCAATCCCCCGGCTGTGGGACGACAGTGGGGCGGGCTGAGGTGAGGTCGCTGGTGAGTGGGAGCGTGGGCCCAAGCGTTTTGTTGAAGGGCCTCGAAGGTCGTCGATGGCTCTGTGGACCCTGCCTGTTCTCTGGCCCTGAATGACCTTGGGCGCCCCTAGTGTCCCGGGTGGTGGCAGGGCAGCCGGGTGAGTCCGGCGCTGGGGCTTGGCGTTCCCCAATCCCTGGTGTTGCGGCTCCAGGCCCCTTGGGATGGGCCCCTCGGGGGCCTACCTAGGCTTAGGGTTAGCCCCCAGGAGGCTGGTAGGCCCGATCCGCCAGCTGTGGGGCGAGCACAGGGGCGGGCCGAATGAGGGTGCTGCCGAGCGGGAGCGTGGGCCAGAGCAATTTGGCTTTGGCTCGGGATGCCTTCGAAGGTAGCAGGTGGCTCGGAGGGTCCTGCCCGTTCTGTCGCACTGAAGGACTGGCGACGCCCCTAGCACCCCATGTGGCGGCGGGGTGGCAGGGTGCGTCCAGCGCTGGGACTTGGGGGTCCCCAATCCCTGGCATGTGGTGCCAGGCCACTTGGGAGGGGCCCCTCGGGGGCGACCTAGGGATAGGGTTAGCCCCCAGGAAGCCAGCAGGCCCGATCCGCCAGCTCTGCAGCGAGCAGAGGGGTGGGCCAAAGTTAGGGCGCTGGCGAGCAGGAGCGTGGGAGCCAGAGTTTTTGCGCGGGGGGCCTTCGAGGTCGCAGGGGGATCAGAGGGCCCTGCCCGTTCTCTCTTCCTGAATGACTGGCAACGCCCCTAGCACCCTGGGTGCTTGCGGGGTGGCAGAGTGAGTCCAGCACTGGGGCTCGGGGTCCTAAATCCCCGGCATTGCGGTGCCAGGCTCCTTGGGAGTGGCCCCTCAGGGGCCGACCTAGGGTAAGTGTTAGCCCCCAGGAGTCCAACAGGCCCGTTCCGCCAGCTCTGCCGCAGGCGGAGGGGCAGGCCGAGGTGAGGGCGCTGGCGAGAGGGAGTGTGG
>NW_024423345.1:65217-72030 GCF_017311325.1 Ursus maritimus
GCGGGGTGGCAGAGTGAGTCCAGCACTGGGGCTCGGGGTTCCCAAATCCCCGGCATTGCGGTGCCAGGCTCTTTGGGAGGGGCCCCTTGGGGGCCGACCTAGGGTAAGCGTTAGCCCCCAGGAGTCCAGCAGGCCCGTTCTGCCAGCTCTGAGGCAGGTGGAGGGGCAGGCCGAGGTGAGGGCACTGGCGAGAGGGAGTGTGGGCCCAAGCGTTTTGGCGCGGGGGGCCTTCGAAGTTCGCCAGGGGCTTGGAGGGCCCTGCCCGTTCTCTTGCCCTGAAAGACTGGCAGCGCCCGTAGCAGCCCGGGTTGCTGCGGGGCGGCAGGGTGACTCTCACGCTCGGCTCGGGGGTCCCCAATCCCCGGCGTTGTGGTGCCAGGCCCCTTGGGAGGGGCCCCTCGGGGGCCCACCTAGGGTTAGGGTTAGTCCCAAGGAGTCCGGCAAGCCCGGTGCTGAGTGGTTCTGGCAATGTAACAAAAATGCCATACACTTATCTGTAAGAAATAACAGTGTACAGGAACCCTCTTAGCCCTAACATCATCCTTTGTGAATATGGAAGCCAGCCCCAAAGTGGTCGTGGAAGTCTGATGAAAGGGCTAAGCACTTTTCTGTGAGTCACCACACTATACAGGGAAAGACCAATAATGTACATCATCTTACACGAGTAGGAAGCATTAATGAAAAGGTTCTGGAATTTCGAGGACTCTGACCCATCCTTATTGGTAATAAACCACCGTGTACAGGAAAACACCTTCAACTCTCATCAGCCTCCTCAATCCTGATTCCGATTCAACGTTGGGTGTGTAGGACTAGGGAAATGTCCACATCTTATTGCTAAGAAAGAACGATGTCAGGGTAATGCCCTTCAAGTCACATCAGCCTTCCTGAAGACGGAAGCAGGAATCAAGGTGGTTATGTTACCATGAGGTAAGGAAGATGAGCATATAAGTGAGAAACAACAGTGGGCAGGACCTCTCTTCCAACGAACAGTATCTTTGCTTAATGTTGAATCGCTATGGTAAGTGGTTGTGGGCATTTGTGAGGTCAAAATCTGAAGGGTTTTGTAAAACCTCTTGGCCATTCACAGATGAGACTAAGGTAGTTGGGGACTCCTAGGCAGTGATTTGTCCACTGTCAAAAATATGAAAAGATAAAAGAGACAGATGAGGTCTCCTCAGGCATTGTCCTTTATCCTCATCCTCCGTGAGAATGGCCATCTCTGGACAGCTCAGTGGCAGGGGCTCATTCACAGTGGGGGCATCTGTTCCTCACAGACATCAGGCAGGGAAATGGATTTGGTTCTCTGTGCCAGCCCAGCCACAGCTGAGTGTCACAGCACCCTCTCGTGGGCTCATAAGAGTTTCACTGTCACCAGGCAGGTCATTGTATTTGATAAACCACTGTGAGAGTTTGCAATTGCCTTCATCTGCAACCTCCTAGAGGCAAATGCAGGTCTCTGGTACCATGTGAAGTCATGTGAAGGCATCGTGAGAAAGTGTCCTTTTGCTTAAGAAAAACATGGCTGGGGCTCCTGGCTGGCTCAGCCAGTTAAGCATGTGCCTTTGGCTCAGGTTATGATCCCAGGGTTCTGGGATCGAGCCCGGGCTCCCTGCTCAGCAGGAAAGGAGGTAGGGAAATAGCTTAGAACCCACAGAGAATGTGAATAAAGGGGAGTGAAATGGAACTTGGTCTGTGTTTTGCTTTAGGGATTGGAAGTTAGTTTTTTCTCAATTGTGATTGTTCTTGAAACAGAAAAGCTGTATTGTTTTTTTTTTTACCTTTAATTTTTTTCTAATAACAATTTTTTATTATGATATGTTAGTCACTATACAGTATTTCCTTAGTTTTTGATGTAGTGTTCCGTGATTCATTATTTGCATATAACACCCAGTGCTCCATGCAATATGTACCTTCCTTAATACCCATCACTGGCCCATCCCAATCCCCCACCCCTCTCCCCTCTGAAGCCCTCAGTTTGTTTCCCAGAGTCCATAGTCTCTCGTGGTTCATTCCCCCTTCTGTTTAGGGTCCATTGTCTAAAGGGACAGACAGTGGAAGTTCACCAAATATAAGATCGAAATTTCATTGTTCATTATAGATGCCGCCAAGTAGTTCCCAGACATTTCATTCTACTGTAGTAATTCATTATACCTGTGCAGGTGCACGTGGAAGGCAATTGATGCATGCATAGTGCTAATAAAACACGCCCCTCAGTAGCAGAATAATAGAGGATGCATATGTGTAACATTATTTGACTACAGCTTCTATGCTTTTCCTTTGGTTCCTTATTATCTATGAAATTGGACAATTTTTGTTCTCTAGGCTTACAACTCATTGTCAGTATTTAGAGTTTTTCAGTGATGATCTTCTCCTGTATAAGTTACCAAAAACCTAAAATATGTATGAACTTTAAAAAACGCTATATAAAAATGACAGCAGGGAAGTTCCATTTTGTGAATATTGTGTCAATGGATCTCTATTTTGACATCAGTGTTCATTAGAAATGATGACATTTCATGTGAGTATAAATATCAATGTGAAAAAGGAAAGGTAGGAAGAACCTTGAATGTTTAAGTAATTGCTGAAATGACAGGTGTGTGTGTGTGTGTGTGTGTGTGTGTGTGTGTGTGTGCGTGATGTGCTTGGCATGCATTGTGTTTGTGTGTGTAATTGATTTTCAGTGATGAGTTCAGCTTCTTGTAGGGCCTCCGAAGAGCCCAGGTGAACCTTTCAATGTTGGTATCTGTTTTCAGAACATGGGAATCTCTTGGTCAATAGTCAATCAGGCAAGCTTTGAGGTCTTGAAGGTTTCAGTCCTCAGCGATGGTGTTGCAGACCCTTGTGAGCAAACCCTAGGTATGCTCAGAGCCCTCATTAGCTAGTACCAAGTGTGACGATTTCAGACAGCATTTCCCAAAGAAGTACCCTTGAGTCTCTGTCCTTGTCAGTTCCCTACACTTCCTTACATAGTTATGTGACCAGTGTGTTTCAGGATAAATCCCCACATGTGATTTTGCTATTTCCTACTAGTCCTATCTGTTTCTCATCTTCTTCTTTTATGGTAGGGGTTGGGAAGCAACCTGTGTGGTGTAGGAAGGGGTGTGGTAGTGTCTGCCTTCAGAGGACGAGGATGCCTAGAAATTGTACTGTAGTTTGAGGTCAATTGTCCATCCTCTGAGTGTCAGGAATTCCATCACTTTACTTTGATGCTAGTCTGTTCTTCAAGCTGTCCTCAGAAATAAAGGCGTCATCCATCTAGGGAATACTGGTTTGTGTGTATGTTTCATTTTTAGGAAAGGCCTTGCTGTTCCTGAAAATAATACTGTGAGACCCTTTCCGTTCTTATTGGCCATCAGTCAATCTTTTGTGAAGTATTTGTTTATAAATAGACTTTTTATGGTTGATGAGCAGATTCTTTATTGACAAGTCTTTGTCAGTGTGTGTATTGCAAATCTTTACTTCCCAGCCTGCGGTTCACTTTTCATTTTCTTATGGTCATAAGATAAGGAGAAATGTCACATTTTTATGAAGTCCCACTGAATTCTTTTAAATGGTTAGTGCACCTATGTCCTACCCCAAGATTGACAGGTTCTACGTTTTCTTTCAGAAACTGTCCAATGGGAAGCTACAATCCATCTCAAATTTATAAATTGCATTTTTAATTCTAATAGTGGTATTATAGACTGTTTTGGATTTTCTATAATACATCGTATTATCTGTGAATAGTCACAATTATCCCCTCAATTCTTATACTTTTTGTTTCTCTTGCCTTCCTAACACTGGTAGATTCTCCGATGCCACTTGAATAGAGCAGCATTGTTTGAAGATTTTAATATACCTTTCTCATATCTGACAGAAAAAGCAGACAAAACATTGGTAACAAATGTGACCTAATTGACATATAGGAGCATTCCATAATAAGTGCAGAATACTTATTTTCAAGTGGTCATAGACTCTTTACCCAAATAGATAGTAGTGGGGCCACGATCAAGTCTACATATGTTAAACCCTGAAATTAACTAGATTCTATTCTTAGACCACAGGGGAATTGAGCCACAGTCATAGCGAAAAGAAAACCAGGAAGTCCTTCAATGTTTAAAAATTAAATGGAACTTTGCTACATATCCTAAAGGTCAGAGAGGGAATCTCAATGGAAATTCTGAACCTTTTCTACATGAGGGCTCACACACAATGGCACTTTCTTTGTGAAGAGCATTATAATAACCTAGACAGGAGTTGAGCCTTAAGTCAGAGTTCTGCCTGCCCCAGCCACACCTGGCAGCCTTGGCCTGTGGTCCCCCTCAGCTGTCCTTTCTGGTGGCCCTGAGCTAAGGGGGTCAACATGGCCGTATGGAAATTAGAAGCTCCCCACTCTTAGTGATGGTGTTGCTATCGTATCATCCTCACCAGTCCAACAACATGATTTCTGAGTGAACTATGACACAAGAGCGACTTCTTGGCCTTCCTTCAGGTTTTAAAATCATCTGGTGAGTCATCTATTAGAAATATGGATTCAACATGTGTTCTTTCTTCTGAAAAAGAAATATACCCAATAGCAATTATGGCTTCCTGAACACCTGTTCTTGAGAGACATCATACTGGCTCTTTGTAGCATTCTGCCTCTTCAACTTCTCAACTAGGGTGTAGATATTTTTAGGCACATTTTCAGGTGGTTAAGCAGGGACTCAGATGACATGAGTCACAGAGGATTTTAGTGCCAGAAACCTAAGTGGGATCCCCAAATTGACTCCAAATCCCTTGTAGTTCCATACAGGGTACTATTTCCCTCTTATCTCTGGTTCTCGATCTGGAAACCTATCAAGGATCAGGATTTTCTTGTCATGTGGGCAACTGGAACGAATTCAGCTGGTTTCACCTCTGCCCATGGTGATCATTAAGATCATTATCTCAGTGGAGGACCTCTGGGTAACATACTCAAAGATCCTTAGGAATACAGACAGTATAATATTTTCCTGGTATTAAAGTTACTGAAACCAACCGTCTTCTTTAGTCGATTCAGGCTCTGGTATGTTCAGAGGGTGCTGTAAAACAGGTCTGAAATAGTATTTAAAAACACTCAGCTCAGCCTCTTCTACAATGTGAGCCAATGCTTATAAACATGGCTAAAATATTGCCTTACCTACCATGACTTCCCAGCCATCCTAGTGTTTAAATGGTATGACTGTGACTTACATTAGTCAACATTTGCAGAGAAAGAACTTCGTGCATCCAGGGGGCACTTCATGTTGAAATTAGTTTGTGACAATGAGCTACTGTGTTTTATTATGCAGGCCAAGGGAATGGTGCCAGACATCTCTAAGGTGTCTAGCAGTTCTACAATTCTGATTTTAAGTGGTCTGTGTGCTTCAGAGATTTGGGCAGGAGAAGGGCAGGAGTCCAGAGACTGTGAACACTTCTGTTACCTGTGCTGACCATGGAGCAGGTAGCCTTCTGTGGGCATCATTTTGATTTCTTGGTACTCTTGTGAAAGGTGCTTTTGTCTCAAATTCCTCCATTTAGTAGTAATTATAATGATGAAAGTAATTTTTATCTTATATCATCTGTGGGCCCTGATCCTGGGATCCCAGGGAAGCTATCCTTTAACATTTTACCCAGCTCAAAATGATTGGGCAAAAACTCAAAGCATGGGCCCTATTTCTGCCCCAAGCACATGTTGTACATCTGCTTCAAGAAGAAAACAATAACCAAAAATGCCAACATGAAGATAAGGAAAAATAAAGAACCTCTTTGGCTCCCATAAGACAAAAGTCATACTGACATGGACATACTGAAAATGCATGAAATCATTGCATTTCCTAAAGCCCAAGCCTTGGAGGGTCTGAGAGCCATTGACCTTGCCCAGAACCAGGCACACCCCAGCAGGGAGGGCTGGTGCAGAAAGGGAAGGGGCAGGACTCTGAGGGTGGTCTTCAGCTAGAGGGGTCCCTGGAAGGGGCCAGGTGTGTGGGGGGAGCCCGGCCCAGGACCCCACCCATGCCGGTGCTGGGTGTTGGGTAGAGGAGGCAACTCTTGGACCCCCTGCACTTTCAGGGTTCCAGGGGCTTGAGGGCAGGTTGCCTGGCATCCCAGAGGCTGGGGCACCACACTCCCTGACCAATCACTGCTTGGGGGTGGAGCTACATCTCTGTGGGCTGTTCCAGAGTTGCAGTGGGGTGCAGACCTGGGGCAGAAGAAGGGGCATTGGGAGAGAGAGAGTTGCCCTGTGGAGTTCCTGGGTGGTGAGTGAGCAGCATGCACCGGGGGAGGGGGGGGTCTGGGGGTAGGGTGCGCCCCAGGTGGGAGGCAGGGTTCTGGAAGGGCACGTGGAGAGGGTTCATTGTGGGGACTCAGGTGAGTTTTCTTTTTCCCTTTAAAGTCTCTTCTGCCCCAAGTCCTCAACTGGCTTTATTCCCCATACCTGTGAACTCCAGGGCGCCCACTCACCTGAGCTTTTGTGGGATGGGTTGCAGAATTTCAGGGTTTCCCCTGTTCCCCGGGAAGAGTGCGGGTAAGGACCTCACAGAATCCCCACCTTCAGTGGGGTGTCCCCCGGTTCTCTGACACAGTGCAGGTGATGCATCTTGAGCAGTACCCCCGAGTTCAGCATGGTGTGCCCTGGGCCCCAGGCACACTTTTGGCAGTAGCAAGCCCCAGAGCCGTCCCCCAACTTCAGCATTATGCCCCGTGTGCCCCCGGGTTAGTGGTAATTGGCTGTTAGAATCATGCAGGAAAATCCTCCAGGTGGGGTCCTTGAGGCGGGCATAAACCAGACCCCACTCTAGTTGCATTGGCAATAGACGAATTGAGGGTTTC
>NW_024423346.1:0-3041 GCF_017311325.1 Ursus maritimus
GGCGTTTTTGTTACATTGCCAGAACCACTTAGCGCCGGGCTAGCTGGCCTCCTGCGGACTAACCCTAATGCTAGGTGGACCCCCGAGGGGTCCGTCCGATGGGGCCTGGCACCACAACGCCTATGATTGCTGACACCGGAGCCCCAGCGCCGGACTCACGGTGCTGCCCCGCCGCCACCTGGGCCGCTAGCTGCACCGCGGGTCATTCAGGGCATTAGAACAGGCAGGGCCCTCCGAGCCATGGGCAAACTTCGAAGGCATAATGCATCAAAACTCTTGCGCCCATGCCCCCACTTGTCAACGCCCTCACCTCTGGCTCCCCTCTGCTAGCCGCAAAGCTGGCCAATCGGGCCTGCTGGCCTCCTGGGGGCTAACCCTAACCTTACGTGGGTCCACGAGGGGCCCCTCCCATGGCACCTGCCGCCACAACGCCGGGGATTGTGGACTCCCCAGCCCCAGCGCTGGACTCACCCTGCTGCCCCGCAACCAACCAGGCCTGTAGGGGCGCCGCCGGTCATTCAGGGAGGGAGAATGGGCAGGGCCCTCTTAGCCCCCGGCGACCTTCGAAGGCCCCACGTGCCAAAATGCTTGGGCCCACATTTCCTGCTCGCCAGCGCCCTCATCTCAGCCTGCCCCTCCTCTCGCCGCACAGCCAGCAGATAGGTCCTACCAGCCTCCTGGGGGTAACCCTAACCCTATGTCGACCCCCAAGGGGGCCTTCCCATGGGGTCTGGCGCCACAACACCGGGAATTGGGGAACCCAGAGCTCCAGCGCCAGACTCACCCTGCCGCCCCGACGCCACCCGAGCCGCTAAGGGCGCCGCCGGTCAATCAGTGAGGAAGAACAGGCAGGGCCCTTCGAGCCCCTGGCGACCTTCGAAGGCCCCACTTGCGAAAACCCTTGGGCCCACACTCCCACTCCCAGCGCCCGTATCTCAGTCCGCCCCTACACTCGCCGCACAGCCGGCAGATCAGGCCTGCCGGCATCCTGGGGGCTAAACCTAACACTTGGTTGGCCCACGAGGGGCCCCTCCCAAGGGGCCTTGCACTGCAACGCCAGGGATTGGGGACACCCAAGCCCCATCGCCAGACTCTCCCTGCCGCCCCGCCACCACAGGGCCGGTAGGGGCGCCGCCGGTCATTCAAGGAGGGAGAAAGGGCAAGGACCTCTGAGCCCCCGGCAACCTTCGAAGACCTCCCGCGCTAAAACGCTTGGGCCCACCTTCCCGCTCCCAGCGCCCTCACCTCAGCCCGCCCCTCCGCTCTCCACACAACAGGCTGATGAGGCCTGGCGGCCTCCTGGGGGCTAACCCTAACCCTAGGTCAGCCCCCAAATGGTCCCTCCCAAGGGGCCTGGTGCCGCAACTCCGGGGATTGGGAACCCCTGAGCCCTAGTGCCCGACTCACCCTTCCGCCCTGCCGCCACACGGGCCGCTATGGGCACCGCAGAACATTCAGTGCGGGAGAATGGGCAGGGCCCTCCGAGCCCCCGTCATCCTTCCAAGGCCCATCGCGCCAAAACGCTTGGGCCCTCGCTCCCACTCGCCAGCGCCCTCACCTCCGTCCGCCCCTCCGCTCGCCGCACAACCCACGGATAGGTCCTGCCAACCTCCTGGGGGCTAACTCAAACCCTAGGTCGGACCCTGAGGGACCCATCCCAAGGGGCCTATGGCCGCAACGCCTGGGATTGAGGACCCCCGAGCCCCAGCCAGCACTCACCCTGCCGCCCCGCCACCACCCTGGCCGCTAGAGGCGCGGCCGGTCATTCAGGGTGGGAGAATGGGCAGGGCCTTCTGAGTCCCGGCGACCATCGAAGGCACCCCGAGCCAAAACGCTTGGTCCCGCTCCCACTCGCCAGCGCCCACAACTCGGCCTGTTCCTCCGCTAGCTTCACAGGCGGCGGATCGGGCCTGCCGGCCTCCTGGGGAAACCCTCACCTTGGGAGGCCCCCAAGGAGACCCTCCCAAGGGGCCTGGCGCCACAACGTGGGGATTGGGGACCCCCGAGCCCCAGCACCGGACTCACCCTGCTGCCCCGCCGGCGCCCGGGCCGCTATGGGCGCAGCCGGTCATTCAGGGGGGGAGAACGTGTAGGGCCCTCCGAGCCCCCAGTGACCATCGAAGGCCCCCCATGCCAAAACGCTTGGGCCTACGCTCCCGCTCACCAGCGCGCTCACATCAGTCAGCCCATCCGCACGCCGCACAGCCGGCAGATCGGACCTGCCGGCCTCCTGGCGGCTAACCCAATCCCTACGTCAGCCCCTGTGGAGCCCTTCCCAAGGGTCCTGGCAACACCAGGCTGGGGCTTGGGGACCCCTGAGCACCAGCGCCGAACTCACCATGCCGCCCCATTGCGAACTGGGCCGCTAGGGGCGCAGCCGGTCATTCAGGGCGAGATAACGGGCAGGGATCTCTGAGCCCCCAGCGACCTACGAAGGCCCCCCGTGCCAAAACGCTTGGGCCCACGCTCACGCTTGCCAGCGCCCTCACCTCGGCCCGCCACTCCGCTCTCTGCACAGCCGGCGGATCGGGCCTGTCGGAATCCTTTGGGCTAACACTAAGCCTAGGTCAGCCCCTGAGGGACCCCTCCCAAGTGCCTGGCGCCACCACGCCGGGAATTGGGGACCCCCAAGCCCCACTGCCAGATGCAACATACCGCCCCGCCGCCACCCGGTCCGCTAGGGGCGCCGTGGGTCATTCAAGGAGGGAGAAGGGGCAGGGCCCTCCAAGCCCCCTGCGACCTCGAAGGCCCCCTGCGCAAAAACTCTGGCTCCCACGCTCCTGCTCTCCAGTGCCCTAACCTCGGCCCGCCCCTGCTCTCACTGCAGAGCTGGCGGATCGGGCCTGCTGGCTTCCTGGGGGCTAACCCTATCCCTAGGTCGCCCCCGAGGGGCCCCTCCCAAGTGGCCTGGCGCAGCATGCCAGGGATTGGGGACCCCCAAGTCCCAGCGCCGGACACACCCTGCCACCCCACCACCACATGGGGGCACTAGGGGCGTCTCCAGTCCTTCAGGTCGACAGAACGGGCAGGACCCTCCGAGC
>NW_024423347.1:0-3031 GCF_017311325.1 Ursus maritimus
AAAAAAAAAAACACAGGAAACCATTTTCTGTCATATGTAGAGTCCTACTTGAGGTCTGATACAATGGAAATTTTCTAATCTTCTTTGGATATACCAAGGATTGTGAATTTCCATATGGAGATGGCATTCTGGTGTTTTCTCCAATGATCTAAGATGTTTAATTAGATCAGGTCAAGCTCTCATTAAAATCTTCTATCTAATTTCAAAGCTCATCATTGGAAAACTAGGAAGAATCTGAGAAAGACCAACCAAAGTTATTTTAAAAAACAATTGAAAAGAGGTTTCTGAAAACAAGGGGTAAAATACAAGTGGAAAAGCAGAATCCAAAGCATTCTTGTAATTTATGACTGAGAAAAAATGTGATTATCTCCTAATGTGAAAACATAATATGCGAAGGGTAGTCACCTGCATTATACACTTATTATTTCCATAGCACAGGCATAGAGAAAGATAAGCTTGTACTAAAACAGACCATTTTAAAATGAAATAATCATAAAGGCAGATTAAATAAGAGTGTGTAAAAGATATTAAAACCAAATTACCACAAACCGTTGTTAAGTCCTAGTCTATGATCCACCTCTCTAAAGTAATATTTAGTATTTGAGGACTTCAGTACAATAAATATTTTCAGATCATTCCTAGGACATTAGCATAATAGGATTTGACTAATAGTTATGTTGACATTATTAAATTTCAGGAGACAAATACAGACAAGCCTATATTTGAGTTGTAACTGAGGTATGGACTAGATTCCAGTTATTCTTAAATTTTTCTACTGACTCAAGAAATTTTCTGCCTTCAGATAATATGAGAACATAATGCCAACCAATATGGAAGGTTCATTTTCAATGCTGACAAACTGCCATGCTTGGCAGAAATACCTCTAGCTTCTACATTTCTGAAGTCTCTGACCACATTAAGAAATTCAGCCTGTGAGTTCTTCCATGAAGAACAAAAACAGCACCATCCCCGTCAGCATGAAGGAATATTCATCACCTAAAACCACCTTCCACCACAACAGACTTTCCTAGGCCAAACTCCTGCTGGGATCTGAGAAGCAACATTCAGAAATGCCAGCGTCACTATCACTTTCCTAGCTGTAGGATCAGACCCTCTCAAGTGGAGGATCAGACCCTCTCAAGTGTCTCATGCTTCACATTCTAAGAATAAACTAAGAATTGCAAAAGTCAATTAAAATGTCTTTAAGTTGGCAAAATGAGCCAAAGGAATTGAGAATGCTTAATAAGAAATGAAAGTCTTTATGGAAGTACCCAGTGCAGCATGGAGGAAAGAGGACATCATCAAACTCTTTAAACAATCAAGGGCTATTTATGGACAGCTGAGCAACTACTCTAGTTTTTCTAGGCAAGGAACCAGAGTTCTACGCAGAAAATACTAAGAAAGGGAATAAAATTTTCCTTGTGGGGGTGGTTGTATTTTTTTCAAACAATATATTTTTCTATTTTGTCTGTTTATTTTTGTCTGTGTTGAGCTAAGAATATTCTCAGAAGAAATTTGATCACAACAATGACAGAAAAAGTCTTGCTTAAATGCCATGTGAACTTATTTTGGGGGCATCTGTTGTAATTCTAATTCTAATTTCTCTTGAAACACCAAGAAATGGACACCATTTGTTGAATGATGGTGTTTCCTACTGAGAAGGACATACTCTTTCTGTTCTAATCTTTGTTTGAAATACTGCATCTTAAATTTTGTTTAGGAGAAGTGAAGAATTTAGCAAAGAGCAACTGAAATAAATAAATGGAAAAGAGGATCTAGGATGAGACAATACTGCCACGAATCCAGTGCTTTCTATTACATTACGTCGATCCTGTCTTGTTATCACCTTCCTATACCACAGTCCAACAATTCCCTGATGCTATGAGAATGCCATTGCTCTGTGAATGCTTCCAAGTGTATGAACCTGGAGCAACTCAAAGGATTTCTTAAATTTAAAAATGATGAATGTCAGAGAGGTATCGAAATGGTTTCAAAGACAGAAAGAGGAGCAAGGGAGCTAAGTGGAGCTTTGAATAAACACATCTGAGAAACGTACATGACTGCATGTCAGGAGCTATGTGAGTTCAAGGAAGGAATATGTTACGCTGCTGTTCATCCCACCAATCCCTACACAGTTTCAGTCCAGCAAAATTAGAAGTTATCGGATGACCATCACAGTTGCCCAAGTCTGTGCCTTAACTGCTTCCTTATACGTTAAGCCCCAGTTGAGGTCTGGCTGTACAGCTGGAAAGATCTCTTGTCCCCAGAGCTCTGGATGTGTCTGAGGCTTTTATGGTCCTTATGCTCAGCCTAATGAGACTTGGGATTCCCTAGACTACTGCTGTTGAATTTCAGTTCTTGCTAAAGCTGACCTTGGATGGTACAGGCTCTGAAACAGACCTTATTGCCTAACACAGCTCACCCCATTTACTTACTTTGGATCAATTAATTTGGCACTGGATATGTTACCACTTTTTGTGTGTTAGTCTATAACTGAGTAAAATGATTCTCACTGTTTTCTGTCTCATCCATGGCCCTGAAGTAGGCAAGGCTGATTGATTAAATGCCAAGTTATCATCAGAAGCTATAGAAGCAGAAACACTCCCTGCAAGGTGTTACAGAGCCTTCACAAAACACCTGAGGTTCTTGATGATGTCTCAAGCAGCTTATTAATTGGTGCCTATGTATGGATCTTATACAGAAAACACAGCTGCTGTCATTAATAATTGAATATTTTTATAAATTGTTGCTGTCAAAGTATAATTGTTAATGTTATAATAAATTTTTCAATGACACGATGAAATGACATGACATGATGAAAACATGTCAAACATTATATTTAACCCCTCAGTGAGGGAGAGTAGGATGATGAGACCAGTTCAAAAGAGAATATAAAAATGTGATTTCATGTGGAGTATAAAAAAGAACATTGAAGTAAAATGTCTAAGTTATACGTGAACTGGTTAATGTCCTAAAGGGCAATACAACGTAAACCTTTGGGATATCCTTTTCTACCACAAAAAAAAAAAAA
>NW_024423348.1:0-3028 GCF_017311325.1 Ursus maritimus
ACACACACACACACACACACACACACACACACGATTCTTTAAAATAAGTGTGTGTTTTTCCTTATTTTTGGGTGCTTTAGGCTCCTGTTTGTTCTGCCCATTGGGAGATCTGGCACTGAGTTCTGGGGCTCAAGAAGGTCCCTAGAACATTACTGGGGACTTCAGTTCATCATCTGGTTTCTGATGGAGGTAACTTCCTCGTGTTAGCTCTGGCTGTAAGGTTCACTATGTTACGGACTAAACGATGGACAGAGGGCCTAACGATGCTATCTTCTGCCATGGCAAAAGCATTGCAGAGCCTCAAGAAAACGTGTGGGATTCTGGACATCAGAAAGCCGAAAGAAAGGAGAGCGTTGTTGGAAACTTTCTAGGTGCTTCTGAAACCATGTTGCGTTGGCAGCTGTCTACGTCTCCCACTCAGGAAGTCCCTTCTCCCAAGAACCCTTTGTTCCTTCACCTCCACCATTTCTCATTCCCACAGAATGGCCTCTTTGGGAATTCGTTCAGGATTTTCCCCTAACATGTTCTTTTTATGCTGCTGGTGTCCACAGGTCTGTTCTCAGTCTGAAGACTCAGGAATTTGTTCCTGGTTAACTAAGGGCCCCCGGGGGGCAGAACTCACCTGGTTGGGTCCCGTCTGCGTGCACTCTGCATTCTTGTGACAGCCACCATTGTTCTCCAAACATGGGTTGATCTCTTTAAAACAAAAAGCCAATACCTGGCATGAAATTCAAGCCTCATTTTCAAGTAAAGACATCTTGAGGAACGAGGTGGGATGGCTAACTGAACAAGGTGAGCAGGTGTCCAAGTGTGATTCAGTTTTCCAACAACCCTGTGGCAGAAGTAACCCCCACAGAAAAGGTCCTAGATACGGTTTCTCAAAGTTAGCCCCTCTGGGATGGGACTGTGCCAACAGAGCCATAGTCTGTGGGTTTGCCTCTGTCCCTCTCCTGAATGAAGATGAGCATTTGCGGCCAAGGACTTAAATAATAGAATCTCAGAGTCTAATCCAACATGCTATGAAGGAAGAAATTCAGGAATTAAAAAAATCGCTTGTCACTATCACAATATAATTGCTTCAGGGAAGACTCATCAATAGACTTTCCATCTAGGAGGACACTTCGATGAGGAGCAGGATATTTGCTGGGTGTTCAAGTATCTCCCCATTGACTGCTTCTTAGTAGCAATGGGGAAAAAGCAACTGTACCGTGGAGAAATCAGATAGCGCCTTGACCGAGTGGTCAAAATTAACATCACAGATGAGAGGCAGTTGGAAATCATGAGCCTCCAGTGGGATATCCTGAGCAGGATGCATCACCACTCCTGTGATACTGGGTCTGCAGGCATCATCTCAATATAATCATGAGCAAACATTGGTCAAACCCCAAATGAAGGACATGCTATGAAAAACAAAGTTGGGGTGGTGGGCTGTCTTCTTCCAAAATGTCAATGTCATTAAAGACAAAGCAAGGCTGGAGAACTACCCCCGACCTGAGGAGACTAAAGAGGCCCGGTGGCCAAGTACGATGCCCACCCCTATCCTGCACTAGAGGAAGAAAATGCCAAGACAGGACATTATGTTATGGGGTCAGAGGACAAAATTAGAAGACAAATGGTAATTAGACAAATGTATTAAATCAGGAGTAAATCGACTGAAGTTGCTAACTGCTGCGGGTATGCAAGAATTCACCCTTATTCTCAAATATGCTCCAGTGTGTAAGGGTAAAGGGAATGTGATATATATAGTTTACTCTCAAATGGTTTAGGAAAAATGTGTACAGGCATTGAGAGAGAGCAAATGATAAAGCAAATAGAGCAATACATTAACAATAGTGAATCCAGGTAAAGAACACATGGGCCTACTTTTGTACTATGCTTGCAAGGCTTCTGTACAAATATTATTACTATTATTATTTTTACAACGAAAATGTCAAAAGCCAGACGGCTTGCTATGGCATACCTTTAGAGTAGTGTGTAGCCATGATGATACTGCTTTGGAGGTACGCTTATTTTCAGAGAGAGTTGTTCTTTCAAACTGCTAAGCATAGTAAATACTATGTATCATAAGACAGAATTCCATTCAAGGAAGTATGGTCTGGAGTGATATAACAATAGGAAGGGTGGTTCTTTCCAGAATATTCTCCCCCAGCATATATGCATTCTCTAATTTTTCTATAGTGAGAATGTGCTATTGTGTTAAAAAAAAAAAAAAAGGACTAATAAATGTTAAAAAAAAGTCCAGGCACCACCACAATATTTAACTGGAACACATGTCTCCGTTTTCTCCTTCCCAGGGGACTTTTGGCCATCACACACCTTCATACCACTGCCGTCACATTTTCACACCCTCATGCCTTCCCGCCCAGATACACTTACAGATGATTCCAAGCAGTGGCAGGTCCTGATAACAGGACCACTGTCCAGGGCTCTGACTCTTGAACCGCGGCCACTGGACAGGTGAGGGGCAGTACGTACCGAGGCACACGACGCCATCGCCCGTGTAGCCTGCCCGGCACACACACTGTCGGCTCCCAGGGGTGGTTCTCTTGCAGTCAGCCTGGGCCGAGCAACCTCCATTGCTGGTCTCACAGGCGTTGATGGCTGTAGGAGAGAGATGGGACGCCCAGCAGAGCAGGTGGGAGAGGGGGAAAAAACAGTGATGCATTTTTACTTGAGTGAGAAATGGAAGGTACCTCAAAATGCCAGGCACTGGATCAAATACGAATAGTTCAAAAGAACGCAAAGCACCAGATGTCTTCCCTGGTGAATTCTACCAAACATTTAAAGAAGGATAAACAGCTAATTTTCATAAACTCTTCCAGAAACTGGAAGAGGGGAGAAAGCTTCCCAATTCATTTTATGAGGTCAGTATCACCCTGCTATCAAAGCCTGACAGAGCCAGCACAAGAAAATTACAGCCCAATATCCCTTGGGAATATATCACAAAGACCCTCAAGAAAATATCTGCAAATCAAATTTGGCAGTATATAAAAAGAATTATACGCCATCACCAAGAGGGAATTCTGCA
>NW_024423349.1:0-3025 GCF_017311325.1 Ursus maritimus
CTTTCCCTGCTGGTGGCACCCAGACTGACTGCCTTTTCTGAGGTCCCTTCACTAAATCCAACAAACTTTGGGAACCTACTAAATGAACCGTCCAAATGCCAGCTTCAAGTTATGGGGAGCATCTTGGGGTCCAGAGGGTCAATGTCATTAAAAAATGTATATATCCAAGGGCATCTGATCCAGATAATAGCACACATGGACAAGGCTGTGGTGTATATACACACACATATTTGTAACTTTATTTTTTTTCATTTAAATTCGATTTAGTAACTTTAAAGGAAATCAGACACAGAGTACTTTTTCAACTTTAAATATTCTTGCTATTTCTCCTGCATTCCATGTTCATTTCTTCTGCCAAAATAAAATATGGAATCAAAACCCAAATCCTACTGTGTTCTTCTCATCCATCTCGACACGGAGCAAAAAATGAGATGGACTTAGATAAGCCAGAGAAATAAACAAGTTGAATGGAAAATACACATAGAATTACTCATTCCAGCATGATGTAATAGAAAAAAAGCACTGAGCTGGGAGTCAAGGGACCTAAGTTCTATTTCTGACGATTACACGAACTTTCTTAGTAATCCTGGGTAAGTGGCTTTGTCTCGCGGGACCTCAGTCACATCATCTTCTAATGAAAGTGTTGAATCTCCAAAGTCCCTCCAATGGTCTGTGCAAACTGGATCCTGGTAAAGAGCTTCCACAATCTGACTTGAGAGACAATATAGACTAGAAAGCTGCCAGGAATGCATCTTATACCAATTTAACTACTTGTAAGTAAAAAAGAAAAGATTTTCCCCCCGGTTTCATTGAAATATTATTGACGTACATCACTATAGTGGACAGCGTAGTAGTTCGACTTACAGATGTGAAATGAGGCTGCAGTAAGTTTAGTTAGTAGCTGCCATCGTGTCCTATAGATAAAATAAACAAGGAAAAAAAGATCCTTCCTTGTGATGACCATTCTTAGAACTGACCTTAACAACTGTCCTGTACGTTATAGAGCAGTGTTGGCTGTAGTCCTCATGCTGTACGTTCCGTCCCTAGAACTTACGTGGTAACTGGAAGTTGGTACCTTTTGACCACCTAACTGAAAAGATTTAGTCATTTGTATTGTATCTTAACAATGACCTGTAGCAGAGTTTATAAATTAAACAAAAGTTACAGTCTCATCTCGGGGCAAATTAACTGAAAGAGTGAAAAATTGCTGCAAGAATTTAGTTTTAAACCTCAGTTTTAATATTTGCATGTACTTTTTAGCTCTTGAAATTTGTTCCCGAGAAAAGTGACATTGACCTGTTGGAGGAACATAAACACGAACTGGATCGGATGGCCAAGGCTGATAGATTCCTTTTCGAAATGAGCCGGTGAGTTTGAAAATGCATAAAACGTGAACATGCCCCTTCCCTTTCTCGGGAAGTTAAACTTGCAATTCTGGTTGAATTATTTGGGCCAATAACTGGGCTTAACTTAAAGCCTTTTTAAATTACAAAATCTTCTTAAGTCTGAGTTGTGTGGAATGTGTTTTGTTTATGTGAGTTCTTGCCCGTGGGTGAGCCAGGGTTCGCATTTCTTCATAATTACCTCTGGTTCTGGACCTAGACAAGTCATGACTTTTCCTGGTTCCAGTCGGTGTCATTCTCCCCACCACTTTGACTGCTATGGGATTGTATCTCACTCCTCTCTGTACCTCAGCATCTCAAAAAAGTGAACAGACTCAGCCGTGTCAACCTGGAGCCCACATAAATGAACAGCTAGGGTCTGGATGTCAAGTCGTGACACATGCAGACATCGCTAATCAATCCTGGCACACTTCCCACAGAGCCTTGCCAAGCATTCTCAGCCCTTCTCCAGAAAACCCAGAGGCAGCCACTGCTTCATAATTTTGTTTGGCCTGTGAGCTGAGTCTGTTTGCCATCCCAGGCCTGGAAAATTGATTCTGCATTAGCCAAGGACCAGTGGTCCCGAGACTCCTTCAACCGCAGGGCAGAGCTCTTCCCCTGAGTACCAAAGGCCTGAGAGTGTAGCCAAGGTGAACATGTCTCTCGCTCTACATTTCTGCCATCTCCGGACTTGTTTTTGTTGTTGTTCCATCTCAACTTGCCATTTTGTATACCACTGCAGGAGAAACGGTGGTTTGGCATTTTGACAGAAGTGCACAGCAGGCCTGTGTATAGATAAATAGATGGCTGCCTGCAGTAGCTGCCATTTCGTAATTGTCTAGGGCTGTGCGTCCCTCATCCCCCTTGATCCTCCTATCAGCCCCGCCAGGAGAGCTGTTGGGTAGGGAGGTATTCTCTTCCATCTAATGGAGGACTTTAGTTACCTGTTGAAAGTCACCTAACAAGGGGAGAACCTGGGCTGCAAACGCAGGTCTGTTTGGTTATTTGGGGCTACTGGACTGAAGTTCCCAACAGAGAGCCGGTAAGGTGGTGATTTGATTTCAGAAGGCCTGTACACCTGCCCTGACCCTCTCAGCAGCCCCGACTTATCTTAGCTGGCCAGTTTGCATCCTGTTATCTCTGGTGACTAGTTGCTATCTTGCTAGCCCTGAGGGGAGCAGATAGGGAGCTAGCTGTAAAGAAAGAGGGTGGTTGGGAACATGAGTGGGGAGAGCATGATATGAGGAGAGAATGATGGAGACAAGTTTTACTCTGCTGCTTTGCTGGAGGCAGACTTTGTGGAAAGTTAAGAAGCATGGGAGAAACGTAGGAAACAGCCCCTTACTTGCAGCAGAATGGGGGGAGGCTTTGCGTTCTCATTCCTTTTTATCTTTTCTGTTCACAAGAGCTCCTGGGACTCTGAGGAAGGGAAGGAGACAACTCCGCTTCTCTTTTAGCAGTTGCCTGATCTGTTTAGAGCTAAGGACCCTGCTGCCATTGCCTGAATACCCCCTGTTGGTTGGAGGGAAATGGGCTCTCCAGACAACGTGGCCTCATTTCCTGTGTTCCTGTCCAGGAGAGGAATTGTGTGTGTGTGTGGGTGTGTGGGTGTGGGTGTGGGTGTGTGTGTGTGTGTGTGTGTG
>NW_024423350.1:0-3020 GCF_017311325.1 Ursus maritimus
TCCCTCCATCAACCCTCAGTTTGTTCTCTATCATTAAGAGTGTCTTATGGTTTGTTTCCCTCTCTCCTTTCACCCCCCCTTTCCCGTATGTTCATCTGTTTTCATTCTTAAATTCCACATATGAGTGAGACCATACAGGAAATGTACTTTTAAAGCCTAGAACATTTTATGGTATAGGCACTCAGGTGCCTCTTCTTGCACAAGTTCTTGAGGTGATGGGAATTTCCAGTCTGAGCTCCAGACCCTGATCTTCCTGGTGGCTCATAGTGATAGGCTCCTCTTGTCCACCAGCGTGAAAAGGAGTCCACACTGTGCCTGGATGAGGCCCGCACAATGCAGACACTCCAGGAAGGCACAATTCAAATGTTAGAGTCCCTGGTACCAGCATACCCAAGATGTGAAAACATCTCCTACCTCACTACATTCCTGGACCCCTACCAGGCCTTCACCAGCTCCCAAAAGATCCTGGATTATTTTTTTAAAAGGTGAGTGCCTGCTCCCTCCATAGCATTATGGCGAGTCTCCTGCCTACTAACTGTGTGTCTGGGGAATGTCAACACACGTCTCTGAACTTCACCTTGCTCTTCTGAAAAGTAGGGTGGCAAGAGAACAAACAGGACAGAGTCACTGTAGGAAATCGTGGGATAAGCCCATGGTCGGTGCTTACCTGGTGCCTGGCTCTGCAGAAAGGACCGCTGGGCGTGCCGGGCATCTTCATGTTTGTTATTTCTCTGTCCCTAGTGAAGGAGTTCTCTGTCTTGCCCCTCCCAGGCCTGTGGCCTCTGTGAGTTTGGAAAAGCACATGGAAAGCAACCCGGTTTCCCAATTGCAAAGAAGTTTTGAGATTCCATCCCACTATTCCCGGTGCTTTGGTGTAGCCAGATTAGGTCTCTCTGAGGGCAGGAAGAGGAGCCCTGGTCCCACTCAGATGTCTGGGGAGGTTCTGGTTGGGGTTCATTCATTCGACAATATATATTAAACACATGCAGGAACTTTTGTAGACACTAAGATAATTCAATGACTGAAGCAGACTCAATCCTTGGGCCTCAATTCTAGTCTGAGAATTAGAGCGTCACACTAGATATCATAAGCAGTCGTGTTCTCAGTACATTAGATGTGATGACCTCGTGACCTCCTGTAGATACAGATGCACCCTCCCATGTTTGGACGTGGACGAAGGAACAGAAGAACAACTGAAAATGTAAGTAGTCTTTGGGCCTAGAAGCAGAATGGGATAGTAAGGGAGCCCCTGGGGAAGGACTGGTAGTCCCCTGATCTCACACATGTTTGATTCCCATAGAGGTCTGAGGTCTGAGGGCTTCCACTGCATGAGAAAATGAGTCAGAGAGCTGTGGATGGGGTCCTAAGCCCCCTGGGAGGCAGAGGAGAGGCTGGGCTGAGTCAGCCCCTGAGAGACTCGTCGTTTCCCCACTCCGATCTTACACTCCCTGCCCTGTCCATATCCATCTCTTCTGACCACTACCACTGGGGCCCAGAATAGTAGGTGTGGTAAGCAGCCTGCTCACAAATATGCCATAAACCTCAATCCTGACGATCATGAGCATGGAAGATGGGGTAGGCTATGCCCAGGCCCTTTGGGAGACAAGTGTCAGTGGGAAGATGAGCCTCACAAGGATCTCTTTTAGATGTGCTCCTTGACCGTGCCTTCCATTGCAAAAATGGCCACAGAGTGGTTGGGAGTGGGGTGGGGCCATCTTTTGGTGCCCAGACACAAGGAAGGGGGATGTGGAAGCATGGTGTGGAACAAAAGGATGGGCCTCTGACTCTGTTCCATACACGACTTCCCCCAGGGCCCTCTCTCCCATCTTGCACACCTGGCCAGATCAATACTTACAGGAGGACTGGCAGACCCTCTACCATCTTTGGTTAAAACTAAAGGTGGCGTACATGCACACCAACTTGCCTGGCTTAGACCTGAAGCGCCGTGACCCACTTTCCATGGTCCATTTGGAACATCTAGTGCCTATTGAGGCAGAAAAAGAGGGTAAGGGGGACTTCAGTCTGGGAAAAATATCTAGGGTGGGGTTCATGTGCTGGGTATTCCCTTAAAGGCAGTAGGATCCTTCCTGTTTTTGGAAAGACGCATGGAAACTCAGGTACATTGTTGAACTTTTCTCTTTATCCTCTGCGGTGCCAGCTCCAGTGCCCCAGCCCACTGCCAAGTCAGAACAAGGGCCAACTCTGGATTTAGAGCTTGTTCCAGCTCTGTTTTTACCACCACCTTTAGTGATGGAGCCACCATCAAGGGCTCCAGTGTTGGAGCAAGAGCAAACATCAGCTCTGGCACAAATGCCGAGCCCTGAACCGGAGTCAGCTGGACCTTCAGCTATATTCAGAACCTCATCTCCACCTCTGAAAGTAGACACAGAGCCAGCTCCAGCCTCAGAGGCCTCCTGCCCCTGGCATGTGGCCAGTAAGAGCAGTCCAACTGAGGAGAAGCCTGACCTCATGGCCTTCCCTCCCCAGCTGGTGGCAGAACAATTAACAGTAATAGATGCGGTGAGCAGCTGGTTTCTTGTTGGGAGGGGGGCGGGGATTTCCTCTGCCATCAGCTGCCCCAGACCTGCCTTTTCCTGATCTGGACTCTTACGATCTGGATTCAAAACCCAGTTCCACCACCTGCCATTTGTGTGACGTGGGTAACTTTCTTAGCCCCTGTGCCTTTGCTATCCACCTTGGTCAGGACAGATGGACACTAATAGCACCTGCTGCAAAGGTTGACTGTGCAGATTAAATGAGGTAGAACAGATAGAGCAGCCAGGCCCATGGGTTGGCACCCATTTGCCCAGGAGGCTCAGCAGCCTCAGCACTTATTAGGCACCTGGTGTGTACTTAATTACAAGGAGGACAAACAAGGCCATGGCTGTAGCTGTCACAGGAGAATGGGCATCTCAATAGAAAGAGCAGAGGGTGATCAGCATGGGTGAAAGATGCTCCCTTGGGAAGAACCAACTTGAACCACCTTCTGGAATCGTAGAGTTAATGAGGATGGGCTGGAT
>NW_024423351.1:0-3019 GCF_017311325.1 Ursus maritimus
TCTGTCAAATAAATAAATAAAATCTTAAAAAAAAAAAATACGGGAAAAGTTAGACAAGTGGCGGGAATATGAATGATTACATTCATTATGATTATTTTTTACTTCTATACTGGTTGCATTATGATTATTTTGTTATTTCTATGGCTGGTTGCATTATTTCTATGGCAGGCTCTGAAAAATTTATGTACTTACTTTATACTTAATATACCTTGTTTTTAGGGCCGAGAACTTCTGGCTTCTGCTCCTACTGGATCTGGAAAGACTTTGGCTTTTAGCATTCCCATTTTGATGCACCTAAAACAGCCTGCAAATAAAGGCTTCAGAGCTCTGATTATATCACCGACACGAGAACTTGCCAACCAGGTATGACTTGTATCTTTGAAGGAGGATGTATTTGGTGTTTGCTTTAGTCATTTCTTATTTGAGGGTAGGAAAAAGGTTTCAAAAAGACTAAGGTCCATGTCTTTTGACGTGATATTCTGTACTGTATCCTACTCTGTTGTGTATCTTACTGCACATGGGCAAGTTTTTTTAGTCTTTTTATGATTTTTTTAAAAAATGATTTAAACATTAATGATATTTTTTGGTAAATGCTCTAAGATCTTTTAAGTTGAGGCTACTGGAATATATAGTCCCTCTTAACATGTATTTTTCTCACCTAGAAAAATGAAACCTCATCTCAGTTTTTGAGAAAGAAAAACTACACAGTGACCTGCTCCACGCTTCCAATGCACTTAATAGAAAACACATGCCAAGCATGAGCTAGTTTTCTAATAGCATTGTATTCCAAAACCAGGATGTAGCAGATTGCAAAATGCTGAGATTCCAGGCTAATGCACATACTGTTATGGGTTTAATTTCAGTTATTTGTGGGTTGGTAATGGGTTAATTTTAATAATGTAAGCAAGACTATACATCTTATCTAAGTATCTTAGCAGCTGAACTTTTTGTCGTTTGCCGTTTTAGATTCACAGAGAGTTAGTAAAAGTCTCAGAGGGAACAGGATTCAGGATACACATGATCCACAAAGCGGCAGTGGCAGCCAAGAAATTTGGACCTAAGTCATCTAAGAAGTTTGGTAAGGGGTTCATGCTTAAGATACAGAGCGTGCAAGATTTGCAAATTACAAATATCCTTAACTACCACCTAAGAGTTCTTAAAAGTGTAGTCATACGCTCAATCAGTTTGGTTTTTAGAGAAACTAAAAGAGATCTCTCCGCTCCCACTCGGTACTTACATAAATACATACCAGTGATTCTGGGGGGGCAGTTTTGCCCTCCACCTTACCTTCCACCCCAGGGACATTGGGCAATATCTGGAGACATTTTAAGTTGTCAAAACTGGGGTGCTACTAACCTATGGTAGGTAGAGGTAACAACATCCCATAATGCACAAGACAGTCCCCTACAACAAAATGTTATCTGGACCAAAATGGCAGTACTGCTAAGGCTGAGAAACTCTGCTTTATACTATTGATTTTTAATCTGCCATGGAAATACTCTGCAGATAAGAATGGCTTACATTCCTACCCTTATATCAGTCAGAAAATCAGCTTTTACCTGTTTTTCATTTTGAGCTTCTGAGTAAATTTCATTTAAGGAAAGGATTTTTCCCGAAAAACAAAATATTTGAAAGTAACACGGTTGGATTATAGCATTCTTGCCTCTTAGAAGTTGAGAAGGCAGATCACACATAATAAAAGGAGAGTAAGCATATAGTAGTTTGTGCTATGATGGATTAAAAATGCATATATTAGCTTACTAATAAGAAAGAACTTCTGTGGGGTTGGTGTAGTAAGATAGCAAGTATAACTTGCCCCTCCTCCCCCCTCTTCAGGTTCTTTGCTGAAATTCAAGAGGCTTAATTCCCTAGTTAAGGAGAGATGAATCTTGCTTTTGCAATTTGTACTATTTGTTTTCCCTATAGATATTCTTGTGACTACTCCCAATCGACTAATCTATCTATTAAAGCAAGATCCTCCAGGAATAGATTTAACAAGGTACAGATAATATTTTAATCTCTTCTATGTGTATTTTCACTTAGTTGATTCTGTTTGGTCCCTGGGTGCTTATATTATGGCCCGTTGGAGCTTGCTATCTGCCAGCTCTCAGTCAGTGTTGGTGCTGAGAATAATGGTTTTCATTAAACTCATAGGAAAGTAACTGTCTGATCTGAAAGAAAGTTACAGATTCTGATAAGCAGTTAGTACAGAATTCCCCGAGATGTTTTCACTTCTTTCAGCAATGGTGATGGAGTTTATAAGGCTTATGCAAAGCTCTGCTGTTGCTAATGGAACCTCATCTCTTTGAGGCTAAAGGAATAGAATATTACTTTATGTTTATATTATTTTTACCTTTTCCCTGCTGATTTTTCTTTTACCTTTTTCTGGTATGTTATGTGGATCTGAGAAGTAGCATAATGGTTTGACTTCATGTGTCCCCTCAGTTTAGTGAAATGTCTTGGATCTCCTGGTTCAATACCCACAAGTTGTTTTGTTATTTCTCAGTGTTGAGTGGCTGGTAGTAGATGAATCAGACAAACTGTTTGAAGATGGCAAAACTGGGTTCAGAGACCAGCTGGCTTCCATTTTCCTGGCCTGCACGTCTCATAAGGTCAGAAGAGCTATGTTCAGTGCAACTTTTGCTTATGATGTTGAGCAGTGGTGTAAACTCAATCTGGACAATGTCATTACTGTATCCATTGGAGCAAGGTAATTGTTCTTCTACGTTATCCCACTGATTTTTTTTTTAATACAAGTCCCCTTTTTTTGGACTCGAAGAGATACGTTGTTTGGCCTTAGATTAATAACAGGGAAAGTTTTACTGAAAGACACGTATTCCTTAACGTCAAGATTGATTAAGGATTTTCCATTTTATTTTATTTATTTTTTAGAGAGGGGGAGAGAGAGAGGCGAGAGGGAGGGGCAGAGGGAGAGAGAGGGAGAGAGAGAATCGTAAGTAGGCCTCACACCCACCAAAGAGCCTGATATGGGGCTCAGTCTCACAACCCTGAGATCATG
>NW_024423352.1:0-3009 GCF_017311325.1 Ursus maritimus
TTGCTGAGGCTAGGACTTCTAGTACTATGTTGAATAATAGTTGTGAGAGTGGACATCCTTGTTGTTTTCCCCATTGAGAATGATATTCGCTGTGGACTTTGCAGAGATTGCTTTTATGATATTGAGGTATGTTTCCTCTATCCCTATATTTTGAACACTTTTAATCAGGAAAAGATGCTGTATTTTGTCAAATGCTTATTCTGCATCAACTGAGAAGGTCATAAGGTTCTTATCTTTTATTAATGTGCTCTATTACATTGATTGATTTGTGAATGTTGAACCACACTTACATCCCAGTAATGAACCCCACCTGGTTGTGGTGAATAATGATTTCAATGTACTGTTGGATCCTATTAGCCTGGATCTAGGTGAGTATTTCGGCATCCATGTACATCAGGGATATTGGTGTGTAATTCTCCTCTTTGATGGGATCTTTGTGTGGTTTTGGGATTGGGGTAATGCCAGCCTCATAGAATGAGTTTGGAAGGTTTCCTTCCATTTCCATTTTTTTGAAAGAGCTTCAGTAGAGTAAGTATTATTTCTTCTTTGAATATTTGGTAGAATTCCCCTGGGAAGCCATATGGTCCTGGGCTCTTGTTTTGTGGGAGGTTTTTTGAATTCTGTTTCAGTTTCCTTGCTGGTTATTTGTATTTTCAGAATGTTCTTCCTGTTTCAGTCTTGGTAGTTTGTAAGTTTCCAGGGATGCATCCATTTCTTCTAGAATGCCTAGTTTGTTGTCATATAGCAGCTCATAATAAGTTTTAATTGTCTCTCCTTCCTTGGTGTTGTTTGTGAGCTCTCCTCTTTCATTCATGATTTTATTAATTTGGGTCCTTTCTCTTTTCTTTTGGATAAATCTGGCCAGAAGTTTATAGATATCATTAATTCCTTCACAGAACCAGCTTCTAGTTTTGTTAATCTGTTCTACCATTCTTCTAATTTTTCTATTTCATTGATTAGGCTTTATTTCCTGTTCTTTCCTTATGCCCTTTGGTGTAAGGTGAGCTTGTGCATTTGGGATTTTTCTGATTTTTTGAGAGAGGCTTGGAATACTATATACTTCCCTCTAAGGACCTCCATTACAGTATCCCAGAGGTTTTGAACTGATGTGTTTTTCAATTTTCCCTGGTTTGCATGAATTGTTTAAGTTCTTCTTTAATTTCCTGGTTGACCCATTAATTCTTTAGCAGGATGCTCTTTAACTTCCAAGTGTTTGAGTTTCTTTCAAATTTTTCTTCTAGTTGAGTTTCAGTTTCAAAGCATTGTGTCTGAAAACATGCAAAGAATAATTTGAATCTTTTGGCTTCATTTGATACCTGATTTGTGACCCAATATTTGATCTTTTCTGGAGAAAGTTCCATGTGCCTTCTATAAGAATGAGTATTTTGTTATTTTAGGATGGAATGTTCTGTATATATCTATGAAGTCCATCTGGTCCAATGTGTCATTCAAAGCCCTTGTTTCTATGTTGACCTTCTGCTTAGATGATCTGTTCATTGCTGTGAGGGAGGTGTTAAAGTCCCCTACTATTAATGTATTATTATCAGTGTGTTTCTCTACTTTGTTTATTAATTTTTTAAAATAGTTTGCTGCTCCCAAGTTGGGGGCATAATTATTTATAATTATCTGATCTTCTTGTTGGATAGACCCTTTATGAATTATATACTACAACTCTTCATCTCTTACTACAGTCTTTGGCTTAAAATCCAATTTGTTTGATATGAGGATTGCTACCCCAGCTTTCTTTTGAGGTCTGTTGGCATGATGAATCATTCTCCATCCCCTCCCTTTCAATCGGGACATGTCTTTAGGTTCAAAACGAGTCTCTTGTAGACAGCGTATGAATGGGTCCTGCTTTTTTTAATCTAATCTGAAAACCCATGTCTTTTCATGGAGGCATTCAACCCATTTAAATTTAGAGTAATTATTGAAAGATATGAAATTATTGACATTGTTTTGCCTGTAAAGTCCCTGTTTCTGTAGATTGTCTCTGCTAATTTCTGGTCTATATCAGCTGTGCTTTTCTTTTTGCTTAGAGAATCACCCTTAATATTTCCTGCAGGGTTGGATTGGTGGTCACATATTTTTTCAGTTTCTTCCTATCCTGGAAGCTCTTTATCTCTCCTTCCATTCTGAATGACAGCCTTGCTGGATAAAGTATTCTTGACTGCATATTCTTCTCATTTAGTACCCTGGATATGTCTTACCAGCCCTTTCTGGCTTGCCAGGTCTCTGTGTATAGGACTCTCATTATTCTGATGTTCTTCCCTCCATATGTAAGGAACTTCTTCTATCTAGCTACTCTCAGGATATTTTCTTTGGCTGTAAGAATTACAAAGTTCACTAGTATATGCTGGGGTGTTGATCTATTTTTATTGATTTTGGGAGGGGTCCTCTCTACCTCTTGGACATGAATGCTTGTTTCCTTCACCAGATTAGGGAAGTTCTCATCTATGATTTGCTCAAATATACCTTCTAGTCCTCTCTTTCCTCCACCCCTTCAGGGATCCCAATAATTTTGTTATTGGAACATTTCATGGCATCATTAATCTCTATATGTTAATTTTCATGGGCCACAAACTATGAATCTCTGTTTTCCTGTTTCCTTCCCTTCTGTCAGCTTATCTTCTAGATCACTTATATGTTCTTCTGCCTCATTTACCCTGGCTGTTAGAGTATCCAGTTTAGACTGCATCTCATTCATAGCATTTTTAAATTCAGCCTGATTAGATCTCATTTCTGCCCCTAAAGACTCTATATTGCCACTAATACTTTTTTTTCCAGCATAGCTATTGATTTTATGATTGCTATCCTGAATTCTATAATTGCCATCTTGCTTTTATCCATATCCATTCATTGTGTGGCTGAGGGCATTGTCTCTGTTTCTTTTATTTGTTGGTAGTTCCTCCTCTTAGTCATTTTGTTAAGGGATCGTTGAGCAAATGAACAGGGTCCAAAATATCAACCTTGACCCAAGCAAAATGCACCCTAGAAAAAAATCTGAAGTGG
>NW_024423353.1:0-3009 GCF_017311325.1 Ursus maritimus
AGACCCCAGAGAGATCCCTTGCCCCTTCTGCTGTGGGAGGACACAGTGAGAAGATGGCTATGTATGAACCAAGAAGCAGTCTCTCAGCAGACCTCGAATGTGCCAGCATCTTGATTTGGGATGTCCTAGCCTCTAGAACTGTGAGAAATAAATTTGTTTTGCTTATAAGCCTTCCATTTCGTTGTATTTTGTTGTAGCAGTCCAAGCGGAGTAAGATATCAGGAAAAAGGGATAAGGAAAGGAAAAGGATATTACTTTGCTAGTGAATGTGCAATAGGAGGACAGGTGGAAAGATGACCTAAACACTATTATTTGGACATTTGTGCACAGCAAGAAGGTTTTATAAAATACTGTGAAAAATCACTCTTAAGCAAGCTTGAGGTATCTACAATATTACCAACTGTCTGGCACTTTTTATGAATTCAACTAAAATACTGGAGTTTTGTTGTAGAAATTTTAAAAGAATTGACTTTATTGATTTAGAAAAATGTTTAAGTAGCACTTGGAAATACCAAAGGAAATAAGAAGATGCATGAATTGTGGAAGGAAAGAAAATAAACTTTGGGACATTATCGATATAAAATATTCCACATGAAGTTGTAGGTCCTCAATAAATATCTCTGAATACTCATAGAAGCTATGAGAAAAGAAAGCCTTAAGAAAGTTTTCATAAAGAAACCCTGGGAGAGTCAAGGAGAGAGGCTGGGAAAGAGAACATGAGGCTTGTGAAGATGAGGAGCCAAACAGAAGCCTGACTCAAAGGAGTGAAAGGAAATGAGGAAAAGGAGACAAAGTCACTGCTGAGTTCAGACAAATCAGAAAAAGCTCAGACATTGTTTCATTGTTTTCTAACTAATCCAATAAAGAAAAAAACAATCATGGAATGTGCTCCCCGTCAGAAGTGTGTTTTGAGAAACCCATGAGCTCGCACTTTTTTTAGTGGTTGCCGGCAGGATGAAGGGAAAGCGTGAAGTGTGAATGAGGAAGCAATGTATTCTTACAACTTTAGGTTTCCTTTTTTCTTTTTTTAGCTGCATTTTGAGTTTTTCTGAGTTCTCCCCATGATCTCTAGGCCTTTTGAACACCAGAGGTGACATGACCGTTGTGGCAAAAACAGAACAGGTCAAAGAGGCAGGAAGCCAACCCGGGGGTCACTCTGTGGAAACAACTTTGATTTTTAATTACTAGGGACATTTTTCAGCTTTGGTTTTTCTTGAAGTCCATGTGAAAACCTTCAAACATGTTCTAAATCTGAATCAGAAATAACCTATGTCTCCAGTGGTTTGCTACACAAGTTGGCTTGAGAGGGCAGATTCCTAGAGCCAGCAATATGCACCAGGAACAATGTGTCCTCAGCATCTCCTGGGTGCTGGAAGGCTGGTCTAAGAGCTGGTGTACATGGCTGGCCAAATCAGAGATGCCATCCTTGATCTAATGGGATTTTGAATCCAATAGGAGTGGCAGGTGCTAGTCACAAAACCCAGAACATGCAGTGATACATGATGTAAATGCTATGAATATAAAGGACATGGGATGAGGAAACTGTAACAGGGAAGGCCAATTGAATATGGGGGGGGGGTGACAAGAGGCTTTCTTGAGGAAATGACCTTTGATCTGAGTTCTGAAAGACAACTAGGAGCCATTTAGGTAAAGGAGGATATCAGAGAATGTTCTGGGATGGATAGGCAGGGTATAAACAAGACACGATGGAAAAAAATCTTAATGCTTAGGAAATGTTCTTTAGGCTCTGTGATTATTATTAAAAATGCTATATTAATTCAACCTTTTATACCTTATAGAGGGTGGTAGAGTGATGTAGTGAAAATGAGCAGAACTTAGGAGGCCTGGGTGCATAATTTTGGGTTCTATGGCTTCCTGATCAACCTTTCGGTTTTAGCGTCCTATCTAGATAGAGAGGGAATTAGATTAGATGACCTCTGAAGTACATTACGAGTTATATTTGGTTCATGCAAAGGAATTCTGGATTAACAGTAGCTGGCATGGGTTTATGTATTAGGAAAAATCTAGTTTGTTGCAAGTAAAAAGAACCTGGTCTCGATGAAACTGCTACTCCAGTTCTCTGGAGCTCCCCTAGGATGTCCATAGGAGACAGTACTTTCAATGTCATATAACCAATGGGGTGCCTGAGTGGCTCAGTCGGTTAAGGGTCTGCCTTGGGCTCGGGTTATGATCCCAGCCTCCTGGGATTGAGCCCCTCTTTGGGGTCCCTGGTCAGCAGGGGAGTCTGCTTTTCCCTAGCCCTCTGTCCCTGCTCCTGTGCTCTCTGTTTCTTTCTCATTCACTCTCTCTCTCTCAAATAATTAATAAATAAATAAATCAAATAAATAAATAAATAAATGTCACATAACCAAGAGTGTCATTGCAGAAAAACCCTGGTCAATACACTTGTTCATTTAATAAATATTAAGTGACCACATTTTCAAAGCAACAGGATTGAATCAGAAAGGATTTTGACTTTAGACTGTTGAATGCATATTGAGAAAATTCTTCTGCACACAAAAAGGAGTTTGTATCCTAACTATTTGCTCTGAGTGGCTTCAGTCAAGCAATGGATACATTCATTAGGTAGCATTTAGAGGGAAATGTTTGCATGAATAGTAGCCTGATTTCACAATTTGGGGATCATGATCTTAGTATGAAAGATGAAAGATCAGATACCTCCTAGGTACTACTATTGTGGAGACTTTGATTTGAATAAAAAGTCATCAAATGACAAGCTTGTTCTTAATGATACTTTTATTTTTACATAGATAAACACACACAAATAATTAGAAGACGACAGTGAATATTACTAGTTTTATTTATTTCTGACATTGCTCCTTATGCACTTACTGATGGTAATTGGGAAATTTAGTTGAAACGGAAGATAATCCCTCAGCAAAATCACAGATTTTTAAGTTCTATTCAGTGCCACTTTTTTTTTACTGCTCTTGATGAAAAAAATCTTTTTATTTTCTGGGTTTCAAATGAGTTAGGGGAATGGTGCCA
>NW_024423354.1:0-116 GCF_017311325.1 Ursus maritimus
TTAGGGTTTGGGTTGGGTTAGGGTTAGGCTTAGGGTTAGGGGTAGGGTTAGCGTCCGGGTTCGGTTTTGGGTTCGGGTTCAGGTTACCGTTAGGGTTAGGGTTAGGCATAGGGTTT
>NW_024423354.1:725-1236 GCF_017311325.1 Ursus maritimus
GTTAGGGTTCGGGTTCGGGATAGGGTTAGGTTTCGGGTTACGGTTAGGGTTCAGTTTCAGTTTAGGGTTAGGGTTAGTGTTAGGGTTAGGGTTAGGGTTCAGATTCGGGTTAGGGTTAGGTTTAGTGTTAGGATTACGGTCAGGGTTAGGGTTAGGGTTAGGGTTAGGGTTCGGTGAGGGTTAGGGTTAGGGTTCGGGTTAGGGTTAGGGTTAGGGTTAGGGTTAGGATTAGGGTTCAGATTCGGGTCAGGGTTAGGTTTAGTGTTAGGATTACGGTCAGGGTAAGGGTTAGGGTTAGGGTTAGGGTTCAGTGAGGGTTAGGGTTAGGGTTCGGGTTAGGGTTACGGTTAGGGTTAGGGTTATGGTTCTGGTTCAGGTTAGGTTTAGGGTTAGGGTTAGGATTCAGGTTAGGGATAGGGTTAGGATTAGGTTCGGGTTAGGGTTAGGGTGAGGGTTAGGTTTCAGTTTAGGGAGAGGGTTAGGGAAAGGGTCGGGTTAGTGTTCGGGTTAC
>NW_024423354.1:2700-3001 GCF_017311325.1 Ursus maritimus
TCCACTTCTCTGGAAGAAACCACAGTGCCCAGCCATGTGCTACGCCCTCCCATCGTCACTGGGCTTCTGGCAGCAGGAGGGAAAAGAGAGGAGCACAGCACTGGGACCCGTTTTACAAAAACCGGCTTCCCACCAAAAAGTCTTTCTTCACGTGCAGACATGCTCCCAAGTGCCTGTGGCAATGTGAAGGAAGTGCCATACACTGACCTGTAAGAGACCATAGGGCCCAGGCACTGTCTGAGCCCTTCCCTCCTCCTGATGGTTTTGCTAGCAGGAGTTCAACCCCAAGGAACCCAGCCCG
>NW_024423355.1:0-41449 GCF_017311325.1 Ursus maritimus
AAAACAATAACCAAAAATGCCAACATGAAGATAAAAAAAAAATAAAGAACCTCTTTGGCTCCCATAAGATTAAAGTCATACTGACATGTACATACTGAAAACATAAGAAAGAGTCTGTCACTTTCTGGAATCTAAGAAGATCCTCATTGTGGTGTGTAACTCTGTACGTAAAACAAAACAGAAAAAAATATATAACCCTGCCCCAAATATTCCTTCCCTGGAGCACTCCCTTCTTGGTGACGATTGTGTCTCCCAGGCAGCTGTCCTGACTTGGGTTTGATAAAGCTCTCTTCCTTTCTCCCTAAAATGTTTTTAAAAGTTCATTCATGCAGTGTCGACAATAACAGTGTTTTCTATTTAAGTGAGAAATAAATGTTCCACTCTAGTGGCATTGGGAATAGACGAATTGAGGGTTTCTTTAGAAGTGTAAGTCTGCTTTCCAGAAAAGGCAAGGTCATTGGTCTATTGAGAATGAAGATAATTACTGCTAAACAACAAGTATGTGTTGCCCCTTCGCCCAGAAACCGAAGCAGGTGTGCAGGCTTTAGGTCAGAGGTGCCTTCTTCTCCCCAGCTGACAGCACTTCTCTTCTCTGGCTCCAAGACACCCGAGGTTTTGAACGACAGCATCGGAGTCAGCGAGGCAGCTTGTCACAGGACGCCACAGTGGGTTCAGAGAAAGCACAGGCATGTTTGGCAAAATGTCCTATCTATGTCAGTGATGGAGGTAAAACCTCTCATTATCCCAAAACCTCCCGGGCTTTTCTTTCTCTAGTTGAGCCACAAAGTAAAATTGAAGTACCTGCCAGCATTCTGGGTTTGGTGCAAGAATTACTTAGTTTCCTACAGGTAGAACTTTTGCAGGGGATCAGAATTTCTGTCCATTTATTGCTTACAAATGTATTTTTGACCATCTGTTTCCTAGGAACCCTCTCTTTATTAGAAAGGGAAAGTGAGATTCACTCTGTGGCCTGTTTGTAACATTATCTAATTTGTTCTCTTCATCTAACAGTGTTTATTCAATTGGGCTCTAAGATATGGTCGAGTGGCCAGCATCTAGAGAGTTAGGTAGCTTTTTTTTTCATCTGATAACGACTTGGATGATGTCATTTGACAAAGGTTGTGCTTCATCATTGATTAGTTTATTCATCAGAAGAGTTAAAATTAGGTGGAGGGAAAATTCAAAATTATCCAAAGCGGCCTGTTCCTGTTTAAAAGTTGAGCTTGACTTTCTAGTCTTGAGGAAATCCTGTACCATTTTCAAGAGTCGCTGTACCGGACTGCATTAGTACAGGGGTGTAGTCTCCTGCTTTCTCCACATCCCTTCCAACATGTATAGTTTCATGTCTTCTTAATTTTAGATCTTCGCCTCATGTGATATGGCATCTATAGGTTTAGATTTGCATTTCCCTGAAGCCAAGTGATGAAGCATTTACATGTATCTTTTGTCACCAGTACGTTGTCATCAGAAATGACTTCCCATTTTAATCCATCTCAAGACCTAAAGCTGGGTAAGGCACTGATCCTGGATGATGCCATCAGCTGGAAGTGTGGAGAATTTCAAAAGATCTCCGTGGAGAGCAAGTTTAAAGGTCAGTGTGAAGCTACCACTGGATCCGGGGACATCTCTTGAAAGTGGGGGTTGCCTGCGATGGGCTGAGGGGGCCTTCCGATTTTCCTATGAATCCTTGCTGCAGCCCAAATGGACAGTTTCCCTGCTATGGGGCAGGCTGAGTCCTTAGTCGTGCAGGAGGTGAGCCCACGCCTGGGTGCCTTGAGGCAGGCAAATGTGGGGGGAGGGACCCTCAGCAGAAGACCCAGGGTTAGGTTAGGCCTCAAGATGCAGCAGGTCTGAACTTCCCAGTGCTCAGAGAACTCCCAGGCCGACTGAGATGAGGGCACAAGAGCAGGCGAGTGTGAGCCTTGGGGTTTCATCCGGAAGGGCCCACAAAGGTCGGGGTTCACCAGAAGGGGCTCTCAGGGGGTGCCCCAATTCTCTTGCCCTGAATGCTCTGTTGTGCCCCAAAATGGTACAGTTTCCTGTGGGCTGAAGGCTGAGTCCTACAGTGTGGCTTGGTGTCCCCAATCCCCGGGAGTGGTGCCAGGGACTCCCGGGAGGGACCCCTCTGTGGCCAACCTAGGGTAAGGGTTAGGGTCCAGGAGCCCGGCAGGGACAATCTGCAGGCTGTGCGGCAAGCTCTGTGGAGGGCTGAGAGGAGGCCATGGGGGAGGGTGAGCATGGGCCTCAGGGTTGGGGCATGGGTGGCTGCCAAAGGATGGGGACGGGCTCCGGGGGCCTCTCCAAGTTCTCGTTCCCTGTAGGCTCCGTAGAGCCCCAAGGGGCACAGTTTCCTGTCGGGTGGCAAGCTGAGTCCTGCGGTGGGGCACAGGTATCCCAATTCCCCGGGGCTGCGGTGTAAGGCTCCTGGGGAGGCCCCCACAACCACGGCCGACCTAGGGCTAGGTTTAAGCCCCAGGAGCCCTGCAGGCCTGATCTGCTGGCTGTATGGCTAGCTACACAGGCTGAGGTGAGGGTGTGGGGAGGGTGAGCGTGGGCCTCAGGGTTGGGGTGCGGGAGGCCACCGGTTTCCGCTGGTGGCCTCAGGAGGGCCCTCCTGGTTCTCCCGCCCCTGAATGCTCTATGGCCTCCCAAGGCACGACAGCTTCCTCGGGGTGGCAGACTGAGGCCTCGTGTAGGGGCTCCGGTGTCCAACCTCCCGTGTGTGGCTCTTGGCTCCCGCGGGGAGGGTCCCCTCCACAGATGAACTAGGGTTAGGAGTTTCCAGGAACCCCGCAGGCCAGATCTGCCCACTATGTGGCGAGCTCCGGCTGCGGGCTGAGGTGAGGGTGCGGGGTGGGGTGAGCATGGGCTTCAAGGTGTTTAGGGATTGCAAGTCGCCTGGGGCTCTGGGGCCCTCCTGGTTCTCCCACCACCCTGAAGCTGCGGAGCCTCCCAAGGGGCACTGTTTCCCGCGGGCTGGCAGGCTTTGTCCTGCAGTGTGGGCTCAGGTGTCCCCAGTGTCCTGGGGCTTCGGCACCGGGACCTCAGGGAGGGGCTCCTACCCAGCGACCCAGGGTCTAGGTCTCCAGGAACCCGGCAGGCCTGACTCACTGGCTCTGCGACGAGCCTCGGTGGCGTGACGGAAGGCGTGGGGGCGGATGAGCGTGGGCTCCCAGGTTTGGGGGCAAGGGGCGCCCAGACCGCTGGGGGGCCTCAGGGCCCTACCAGTTCTTCACGGATGTTTGCGGCGCCCAAGGGCACGGCTTCCTGAGGGGTGGCAGGCTGAGTCCCATGGGGGGTTCATGTACCCAATCCCCGGGTTAGGGTCCAGATTAGGTAGCGGCTAAGGTTAGGGTATGTGTTTACTGGGCATGGGTTATGGGTGAGGGTAGGTGTTAGGTTTAGGGGAAGGAGAGGAACGGGGGTTAGCGGGCGTTAGAAGGTTATGGTTTGGGGTGACAGATTAGGTTTAGGTACAGAGTTTTAGGGTCAGTTTAGGGTTAGGGTTAGCGTTGGAGTACGGGTTAGGTTTAGGTAGGTAGGTTAGGGAGCGGTTAGGGTATGCATTAGGTATGGTTTAGGAGTAGCGGGTTAAGGATGGCTTAGGGTTAGTGTTGGCATTCGGATTTGGGCACGGTTAGGCTGTTAGTAGGTACGGTTAGGTTAGGGTTGGTTTAGGTTAGGCTATAGTTAGGTTATGGTTTAGGTTGGTTAGGTTTTTGCAGTTGGGAACGGGTTAGGGATAGGGATTGGGTATGGTTAGGGTTAGTGTAAGGGTTAGGTAGCGGGTTAGGTATGTGTTATGTGGTTAAATATGGGTTAGGGTTGGTTTAGGGTCCGGGTTTGGGATAGGGGAGTTAGGCTATGGGTTAGGAGGTTAGGGTATGGGTTAAGGTTAAGGTAAGGGTAGCTGGTTGAGTGAGTACGGGTTACCGTTTAGGGTTAGGGTTATGGTTATGGACGGTAGGGTTATGGTACGGGTAGGGTAAGGGACAGGTTAGGTACCAGTTAGGGTTAGTCGTGTCGGGTTTAGGGTAAGTAAGATATGGGTTAGGGTACTTGTTAGGATTGCTTTAGGTTTAGGAGTGGTAATTAAAGTCTTAGGGTACAATTTAGGGTTAGGGGTTAGGAGACGGGTTAGTAAGTAAGGGTTAGAGTATGTGTAGGTTATGGTTGGTTAGGTACAGGTTTGGCTAGGGTTAGGCACAAGAGCCAGGTTAGAGCAACGGGCTTAGGCCAGGCCACGGGTTAGGGGCAGGGTTAGCTGAAGGGGTAGGTTTAGGGGTAGGGTGAGGGTATGGTAGGGGTCGGGGTAGGGTTAGGGTTTAGGGTTAGGGTTTGGGATTTGGGGTTAGTGGTTAAGGTTAGGGTTTAGTGTTTAGGGTTTTGGGATTATGGTTAGGGGTTAGGGTTTAGGGTTTAGTGTTAATGTTAGGGTTTACGGTTTAAGGATGAGGGTTTAGGGTTAGGTTTAGGGTAGGGTTAGGGTTAGGGTTAGGGTAAGGGTTAGGGGTTAGGGTTAGGATTAGGATTAGGGGTTAAGGTTTAGGGTTTAAGGTTAGGGATTATGGTTTTGGGTCAGGGTTAGACCCCAGTAGGCCAGAAGGACTGATGCGCTGGCTGTGTGGCTAGCGGAGGAGTGGGCCGAGGTGAGGGCGATGGCGAGCAGGAGTATGGTATCCAGCGTTTTGGCACAGGGAGCCTTTGAACATCGCTAGAGGCTCGACGGGCCCTGCCTGTTCTCTCTCCCTGAATGACCGGCGGCGCCCCTAGCTGCCCGGGTGGTGGGGGGGTGGCAGTGTGAGTCTGGCAGTGCGGTTTGGGGGTCCCCAATGCCATGCGTTGCAGCGCAAGCCCCCTTGGGAGGTGCCCCTCTGGGGCCGTCCTAGGGTTAGTGTTAGCACCTAGGAGTCCGGCAGGCATGATCCGCCAGCTGTATGGAAGTGGAGGGCCAGGCTGAAGTGAGGGTGCCGGAGAGCTGGAGCGTGGGCCCAAGCATTTTGGCGCGGGGGGCCTTGGAAGGTTGCCGGGAGATTGGAGGGCCCTGCCCGTTCTCCCACCCTGAAGGAACGTCGGCGCCCTTAGTGGCCCATGTGGGGCGGGTCGGCAAGGTGCATCCAGCGCTGGGGCTTGGGGGTCCCCAATCCCCGGCGTTGTGGCGCCAGGCCCTTTAGGAAGGGACCCTCAGGGGCCGTCCTAGGGTTAGGGTTAGCACCCAGGACGCCGACAGGCCCGATCTGCCGGCTGTGTGAGGAGCAGAGGTGCGGGTCGAGTTGATGGCGATGGCGAGTGGGAGCATGTTCCCCAGCGTTTTGGCGCCCTGCGCCTTTGAATGTTGCCATGGCTCATAGCACCCAGCCCGTTCTCCTGCCCTGAAAAAGCAGTGGCGCCCCTAGCAGATCCGTTAGCGGTGGGGCGGCAGGGTGAGTCCTGCGCTGCGGCTCAGGGATCTCCAATCCCCAGCTTTGCGGGGCCAGGCCCCTTAGGAGGGGCTCCTCGTGGGCTGACCTAGAGTCAGAGTTAGCCCCCAGGAGGCCGGCAGGCCCAATCCTCAGGCTGGGCGGTGAGAGGTGGGCAGGCCGAGGTAAAGACTCTGGAGAGCGGGAGCGTGGGCCCCTGCATTTTGGTGAGGGTGACTTCAAATGTTGCTGGTTTCTCCAGGGCCCTGTCCATTCTCCTGCCCTGAATGACCAGCGGCACCCCTAGCGGCCCGGTGGCGGCGTTGTGGCAGGGTGAGTCTTGCTCTGGGGCTTGGGGTCCCCGATCCCCCGCGTAGCGGCACCAGGACCCTTGGCAGGGGCCCCTCGTGCCTGACCTAGGGTTAGGGTTAGCCCCCAGGAGGCCGGCAGGCCCGATCCGCCCGCTGTGCAGCGAGTGGAGGGGCGGGCCGAGGTGAGGGCGCTGGGGAGCGGGAGCGTGGGCACCAGCATTTTGGTGCGGGGGGCCTTTGAAGGTCACCGGGAGCTCAGAAGGCCCTACAACTTCTTTCACCCTGAATTACCGACGACGCCACTAGCGGCCTGGGTGGCAACAGTGCAGCAGAGTGAGTCCGGCTCTGGGGCTCTGAGTCCCCAATCCCAAGCGTTGCAGAGCCAGGCCCCTTGGGATGTGCCCCATTTGGCTGACCTAGGGTTTCGGTTAGCCCCCAGGAGCCCGGCAGGCCCTATCCACCGGCTCTGAATCAAGCGGAGGGGTTGGCCGAGGTGAGCGCACTGGCGAGCAGGAGTGTGGGAGCCAAATTTTTTGCACAGGGGGCCTTCGAAGACCGCAGGGGAAACGGAGGGCTCTGCCAGTTTTCCCACCCTGAATGACCCGCGGTGCCCCTAGCGGCCCGGGTGGTGGCAGGGCGGCAGGTGAATCTGGCACTGGCGCTCGGGGTTGCCCAATCCACCACGTTGTGGCGCCAGGCCCCTTGGGATGGGCCCATCAGGGGCTGACCTACCGTTAGGGTTAGCCCCTAGGACGCCAGCAGGCTCAATCCGCCAGCTGTGCAGCAAATGGAGTGGTGGGTCGAGGTGAGGTCTCTGTGGAGCGGGAGCGTGGGCCCAAGAGTTTTGGCGCCAGGGGGCTTGGAACATCCCCACGGACTCGGCAGGCCCTGCCCAATCTCTTCCCTGAGTGACCGGCAGCGCCCCCAGCAGCCCAGGTGGTGGTGGGGCTGCAGGGTGAGTCAGGCGCTGTGGCTCGGGTATCCCCAATCCCCCGCATTGTAGCGCCAGGCCCCTTGGGAGGGGCCCCTCGGGGGCCAACCTAGGGTTAGGTTTAGCCCCTAGGAGGCCAGCAGGCCCTATTCGCCAGCTGTGTGGAGACTGGATTGGCGGACCGAGGTGAGGGCGCTGGTGAGCGGGAGCGTGGGTTGGGGTGTTTTGGTGCGGGGAGCCTTTGAAGGTCTCCGTGTCTCGGAGGGCACTGCCCGTTCTCCCGCCCTGAATGAACGGCACCACCCCAAGCCCCTGCGTGGCGGCTGGGCGGCTGGGTGAGTCCAGTGCTGAGGCTCCGGGGTCCCCAATCCCCGGCGTTGCGGTGCCAGGCCCCTTGGGAGAGGCCGCTCGGGGTCGGTCTAGGGTTACGGTTAGCCCCCAGAAGGCCAGTGGACCCGATCAGTGGCTGTGCAACACGCGGAGGGTTGGGTCGAGGTGAGGGCGCTGGCAAGCCTGAGCATGAGCCTAAGCGTTTTAGCGAGGGGGGCCTATGAACATCCGCGGGTGCTCGGAGGACCCTAACCGTTCTCCTGCCCTGATTGACCGGTGGGCCCCGAGCGGCTCGGGTGGCTGAAGGGCAGCAGGGTGAGTCCGGCACTTGTGCTCAGTGTCCCCATCCCCAGCGTTGCGACGCCAGCCCCCTTGGGAAGGGCCCCTCGGGGGCCACCCTATGGTTAGGGTTAGCCCCCAGGAGACCCGCAGGCCGATACACCACCTGTGCATTGAGCAGAGAGTTGGGCCGAGGTGAGGGTGCTTGTGAACATGAGCCTGGGTCCAAGTGTTTTGGTTTGGGGTGCCTTCAAAGGTTGGCGGGGGTTTGGAGGGCCCTGCCCGTTCTCCCACCCTGAATGAACGGCGGCGCCCCTAGCGGCCTGGGTGGGGAGGGGTGGCAGGTTGCATCCGGCTTTGGGGCTTGGGGGTCCCCAATCCCCGGCGTTGTGGTGCCAGGCCCCTTGGGAGGGGCCCCACGGGAGCCAACCTAGGGTTAGGTTTAGCCACTAGGAGGCCGGCAGGCCCTATTCACCAGCTGTGTGGAGAGTGGAGTGCCTGACCCAGGTGAGGGCGAGGGCGCTGGTGAGCAGGAGCATGGGCCCGGGCGTTTTGGCATGGGGGGCCTTTGAAGGTCGCCGTGACTCAGAGGGCCCTGCCCGTTCTCCCGCCCTGAATAAGGGCAGCACCCCAAGCTACCGGGTGGCAGCTGGGCAGCAGGGTGAGTCCAGTGCTGAGGCTCTGGGGTCCCCAATCCCCGGCGTTGAGGTGCCAGGCCCCTTGGGAGGGGCCGCTCGGGGGTTGATCTAGGGTTACAGTTAGCCCCCAGAGGCCGGTGGACCCGATCAGCGGCTGTGCAATACGCGGAGGGTTGGGCCGAGGTGAGGGCGCTGGCGAGCCTGAGCATGAGCCCAAGCGTTTTAGCGTGGTGGGACTTCGAAGGTGGGCGGGGGCTCGGAGGGACCTGCCCTTTCTCCCGCTCTGAATGACCGGGGGGCCCCTAGCGTCTCTGGTGGCTGAAGGGCAGCAGGGTGAGTCCGGCACTTGGGCTCGGGGTCCCCATCCCCGGCGTTGTGGTGCCAGCACACTTGGGAAGGGCCCCTTGGGGGCCGACCTACAGTTAGAATTAGCCGCCAGAAGGCCAACAGGCCCGATACACCACCTGTGCGTCGAGAGGAGTTGGGCTGAGGTGAGGGTGCTGGTGAACATGAGCCTGGGCTGAAGCGTTTTGGTTGGGGGCGCCTTCGAAGGTTGGCGGGTGTTCAGAGGGCCCTGCCTATTCTCCCACCCTGAAGGAACGTCGGCGCCCCTAGCGGCCTGTGTGGGGCGGGGCGGCAGGGTGCATCCGGCGCTGGGGCTTGGGGGTCCCCAATCCCCAGTGTTGCGGCGCCAGGCCCGTTAGGAAGGGAGCCTCAGGGGCCATCCTAGGGTTAGGGTTAGCGCCCAGGAGGCTGACAGGCCCGATCTGCTGGCTGTGTGAGGAGCGGAGTTGCAGGCCGAGTTGAGGGAGATGGCGAGTGGGAGCGTGGGCCCCAGCGTTTTGGCGCCCTGGGCCTTCAAATGTTGCTATGGCTCATAGCACCCTGCCCATTCTCCTGCATGAATAAGCAGCAGCGCCCCTAGCGGATCCGTTGGTGGTGGGGCGGCAGGGTGAGTCCCGCACTGCGGCTCGGGGATCCCCAATCCCCAGCGTTGCTGCGCCAGGCCCCTTGGAAGGGGCTCCTCCTGGGCCGACCTAGGGTTAAAGTTAGCCCCCAGGAGGCCGGCAGGCCCAATCCTCTGGCTGGGCGGCGAGAGGTGGGCAGGCCAAGGTAAGGGCCCTGGCAAGCCGGAGCGTGGGCCCCTGCATTTTGGCGCGGGAGGCTTCAAATGTTGCCGGTTTCTCCAGGGCCCTGACTGTTCAACCACCCTGAATGACCGGCAGCGCACCTAGTGGCCCAGGTGGCGACAGTGTGGCAGGGTGAGTCTGGCTCTGGGGCTCTGAGTCACCAATCCCAAGCGTTGCAGAGCCAGGCCCCTTGGGATGTGCCCCACGGGGCCGACCTAGGATTTCGGTTAGCCCCCAGGAGCCTGGCAGGAACTATCCACTGGCTCTGCATCAAGCGGAGGGGCAGGCCGAGGTGAGGGCGCTGGCGAGCAGGAGTGTGGGAGCCAACTTTTTTGAGCGGGGGGCCTTTGAATTTCTCAGGGGAAACGGAGGGCCCTGCCAATTCTCCCACGCTGAATGACTCGCGGGGCCTCTAGAGGCCCGGGTGGTGGCGGGGTGACAGGTGAGTCCAGCGCTGGGGCTCGGGGTTCCCCAATCCACCGCGTTGGGGCACCAGGCCGCTTGGGAGGGGTCCCTCGGGGGATGACCTAGGGTTAGGTTTAGCCCCTGGGACGGCAGCAGGCTCAATCCGCCAGCTGTGCGGCGAAAGGAGGGGTGGGTCAAGGTGAGGTATCTGTGGAGCCGGAGCGTGGGCCCAAGCGTTTTGGTGCCGGGGGCCTTCGAATATCTCTGGGGACTCGGCGGGCCGTGCCCATTCTCCTCTCTGAATGACTGGCGGCGCCACTAGCAGCCCAAGTGGCGGTGGGGCAGCAGGGTGAGTCCGGCGCTGGGGCTCGGGGGTCCCCAATCCCCAGCGTTGCAGCACCAGGCCCCTTCGGAGAGGCCCCTCGGGGGCCAACCAAGGGTTAGGGTTATCCCCAGGAGGCGGCAGGCCAGATCCACTGGCTGTGCGGTGTGCGGAGCAGCGGTCCGAGGTGAGGGCGCTGGCCAGAGGAAGCATGGGCCCGGGCGTTTTGACGTGGTGGGCTTTTGAAGGTCGCCGTGTCTCGGAGCGCCCTGCCCGTTCTCCCGCCCTGAATGAACGGCAGCACCCCAAGCCCCCGGGCGGTGGCTCGGCATCAGGGTGAGTCCAGTGCTGAGGCTCGGGGTCCCCAATCCCCGGCGTTGCGGTGCCAGGCCCCTTGGGAGAGGCTGCTCAGGGTCAATCTAGGGTTACGGTTGGCCCCCAGGAGGCCGGTGGACCATATCAGCGGCTGTGCAGCACGCGGAGGGTTGGGCCGAGGTGATGGAGCTGGCAAACCTGAGCATGAGCCGAAGCGTTTTAGCACGGGGGGCCTTCAAATGTCAGCGGCGGCTCGGAGGGCCCTGCCCGTTCTCCTGACCTGATTGACTGGTGGGCCCCTAAGGGCTTGGGTGGCTGAAGGGCAGCAGGGTGAATCCAGCACTTGGACTTGGGGTCCCCATGCCCAGTGTTCCGACGCCAGGCCCCTTGGGAAAGGCCCTCGGGGGGCGACCTATGGTTAGAGATAGTCCCCAGGAGGCCGGCAGGCCCGATACACCACCTGTGCGTCGAGCAGAGAGTTTGGCCGAGGTGAGGGTGCTGGTGAACATGAGCCTGGGCCAAAGCGTTTTGGTTCGGGGCGCCTTCAAAGGTCGGCGGGGGTTTGAAGGGCCCTGTCCGTTCTCCCACCCTGAATGAACGTCAGCACCCCTAGCGGCCCGGGTGGCGACAGTGCACCAGGGTGAGTCCTGCTCTGGGGCTCTGAGTCACCAATCCCAAGCATTGCAGAGCCAGGCCCCTAGGGATGTGCCCCACGGGGCTGACCTAGATTTTCGGTTAGCCCCCAGGAACCCAGCAGGCCCAATCCTCTGTCTGGGCGGTGAGAGGTAGGCGGGCCGAGGTAAAGGCGCTGGCGAGTGGGAGCGTGGGCCCCTGTATTTTGGCGCGGGAGGCTTCAAATGTCGCCGGTTTCTCCAGGGCCATGTGCATTCTCCAGCCCTGAATGACCGGCGGCGCCCCTAGCGGCCTGGGTGGCGGCGTTGCTGTAGGGTGAGTGTGGTTCTGGGGCTTGAGGTTCCCGATCCCCGGCGAAGCGGCACCAGGACCCTTGGGAGGGGCCCCTGGGTGGCCGACCTAGAGTTAGGGTTAGCACCCAGGAGGCCGGCAGGCGGGATCCGCCCACTGTGCGTGGAGCGGAGGGGCAGGCCGAGGTGAGGGCGCTGGCGAGCAAGAGCGTGAGCCCAAGCGTTTTGGCACCGGGGGCCTTCGAATGTCTCTGGGGACTCGGCAGGCCCTGCCCATTCTCCTCCCTGCATGACTGGCGGCGCCCCTAGCAGCCAGGTGGCGGCGGGCGGCATGTAAGTCCGGGCATAGGGCTCGGGGTCCGTCCGCGTTGCGGCGCCAGGCCCTTGGGAGGGGCCCCTCGGAGGCTGACCTAGGGTTAAGTTTAGCCCCTAGGATGCCGGCAGGCCCTATTCACCAGCTGTGTGGAGACTGGAGTGGTGGACCAAGGTGAGGGCACTGGTGAGCGGGAGCGTGGACCAGGGTGTTTCGGCGCGGGGAGCCTTTGAAGGTCGCCGTGTGTCGAGGGCCCTGCCCGTTCTCCCGCCCTGAATGAACGGCACCACCCCAAGCCCCCGGGTGGCGGCTGGGTGGCAGGGTGAGTCCAGTGCTGAGGCTCGGGGGTCCCCAATCCCCAGCGTTGCGGCGCCAGATCCCTTGGGAGGGGCCCCTCGGGGGTCGATCTAGGGTTACGGTTAGCCCCCAGGAGGCCGGTGGACCCGATCAGCGGCTGTGCGGCACGCGGAGGGTTGGGCCGAGGTGAGGGCCCTGGCGACACTGAGCATGAGCCCAACCGTTTTAGTGCGGGGGGCCTTCGAAGGTCGGTGGGGGCTCGGAGGGACCTGCCCGTTCTCCCGCTCTGAATGACCGGCGGGGCCCCTAGAGGCTCCGGTGCCTGAAGGGCAGCAGGGTGAGTCCGGCACTTGGGTTGGGGTCCCCATTCCCGGCGTTGTGGCGCCAGGCCACTTGGGAAGGGCCCCTCCGTGGCCGACCTACAGTTACGGTTATCCCCCAGGAGGACAGCAGGCCGATACACCAACTGTGCGTCGAGCGGAGAGTTGGGCCGAGGTGAGGTGAACATGAGCCTGGACCCAAGCATTTTGGTTCGGGGCGCCTTTGAAGGTCGGTGGGGGTTCGAAAGGCCCTGTCCTTTCTCCCACCCTGAATGAATGGCAGCGCCCCTAGTGGCACATGTGGGGCGGGGCGGCAGGGTGCATCCAGCGCTGGGGCTTGGGGGTTCCCAATCCCTGGCGTTGTGGCGCCAGGCCCCTTAGGAAGGGACCGTCAGGGGCCATCCTAGGTTTAGGGTTAGCGCCCAGGAGGCCGGCAGGCCCAACGCCGGCTGTGCAATTAGCGGAGGTGCGGGCCAAGTTGAGGGCGATGGTGAGAGGGAGCGTGAGCCCCAGCGTTTTGGCGTCCTGGGCCTTCGAATGTTGCCATGGCTCGGAGGGCCATGCCCCTTCTCATGCCCTGAATAACCAGCGAAGCCCCTAGCGGCTCCATTGGCAGTGGGGCGGCAGGGTGAATCCCACGCTGCGGCTCGGGGATCCCCCATCCCCGGTGTTGCGGTGCCAGGCCTCTTGGGAGGGGCTCATCGTGGGCCAACTTAGGGTTAGAGTTAGCCCCCATGAGGCCAGCAGGATCGATCCTCTGGCTGGGCGGTGAGAGGTGGGCACACTGAGGTAAAGGCGCTGGGGAGCGGGATTGTGGGCCCCTGCATTTTGGGGTGGGAGGCTTTAAATGTCACCGGTTAATCCAGGGCCCTGTCCGTTCACCCACCCTGAATGACCGGCGGCGCCCCTAGCGGCCGGGGTGGCAGCGTTGTGGGAGGGTGAGTCTGGCTCTGGGGCTTGGGGTCCCAGATCCCTGGTGTAGTGGCACCAGGACCCTGCGGGGCCGAACTAGGGTTAGGGTTAGCCCCAAGGAGACCATCAGGCCCAATCAGCACACTGCGGCCAGCAGAGGTGCGGGCCAAGGTGAGCGCGCTATGGAGCGGGAGCGTGGGCACCAGCGTTTTGGCGCGGGGAGCCTTTGAAGGTCACCGGGGACTGGGAAGGCCCTGCCCTTCTCTAGCCCTCTATGACCGGTGGTGCCCCTAGCGGCCCGTTTGGGGACAGTGTGGCAGTGTGTCTCTGGCTCTGGGGCTCTGAGTCACCAATCCCCAGCATTGCAGAGCCAGGCCGCTTGGGATGTCCCCTCAGGGCCGACCTAGGGTTTTGGTTAGCTGCCAGGAGCCCGGCAGGCCCTATCCACCGGCTCTGAAGCAAGCGGTGGGGTGGGCCTAGGTGAGGGCGCTGGCGAGCAGGATCCTGGGAGCCAACGTTTTTGCGCGGGGAGCCTTCAAAGGTCAGCGTGGGCTCGGAGGGCCCTGCCCGATCTCTTGCCCTGATTGACCGGCGGGGCGTCTAGTGGCTCGGGTGGCTGAAGGGCAGCAGGGTGAGTCCGGCACATGAGCTCGGGGTCCCCATCCCCAGCGTTGCGACGCCAGGCCCCTTGGGAAGGGCCCCTCCGTGGCCGACCTACGGTTAGGGTTAGCCTCCAGGAGCCCCGCAGGCCCGATACACCGCCTGTGCGTCGAGCGAAGAGTTGGACCGAGGCGAGGGTGCTGGTGAACATGAGCCTGGGCCCAAGCGTTTTGGTTCGGTGCGCCTTCGAAGGTCGGCAGGGGTTCAGAGGGCCCTCCAGTTCTCCCACCCTGAATGAATGGCGGCTCCCCTAGCGGCCCGTGTGGGGCGGTGCGGCAGCGTGCATCCGGCGCTGGGGCTTGGGGATCCCCAATCCCCGGCGTTGCGGTGCCAGGCTCCTTAGGAAGGGAGCTTCAGGGGCTATCCTAGGGTTAGGGTTAGCGCCCAGGAGGCCAGCAGGCCCGAGTCGCCAGCTCTGCAAAGACCGGAGGTGCCGGCTGAGTTGGGGGTGATGCAGCGCGGGAGCGTGGTCCCCAGCGTTTTGGTGCCCTGGGCCTTCGAATGTTGCCATGGCTCGAAAGGCCCTGCCCGTTCTCCTGCCCTGAATGACCGGGGGCGCCCCTAGCAGCCCGGGTGGTGGCACGGGGGCAGGGTGAGACTGCAGTCGGGGCTTGGGTTCCCCAATCCCCGGCGTTGCGGCGCCAGTCCCCTTAGGAGGGGTCCCTCTGGGGCCCAGCTTGGGTTAGGGTTAGCCCCCAGGAGGGCAGCAGGCCCGATCCGCCAGCTCTGCGGCGATTGAAGTGGCGTGCTGAGGTGAGGGCGCTGGCGACTGGGAGTGTCGGCCCAAGCGTTTTGGTGCGGATTGCCTTTGTAGTCGCCAGAGGATCGAAGGGTGCTGCCCGTTCTCCCGCCCTGAATGACCGGCGGTGCCCGTAGCGGCCCAGTTGGCGACGGGGCGGCAAGGTGAGTCCGGCACTGGGGGGTTCCCCAATCCCCGGCATGGCGGCGCTGGGCACTTGGAAGTGGTCCCTTGGGGGCCGATGTAGGGTAGGGTTAGCCCAAAGGAGGCCAGCAGGCCCGTTCCACCAGCTGTGCGGCGAGAGGGGTGGTGGGCCGAGGTGAGGGCGCTGGCGAGGAGCATGGGCCTAAGCGTTTTGGGGCGGGGGGCCTTCCAATGTCGCAGGGGGCTCGGAGGGCCCTGCCCGTTCTCCCGCCCTGAATGACCTGTGGCGCCCCTAGCAGCCCAGGTGGAGGTGGGACGGCAGGGTGAGTCCAGCGCTGGGGCTCGGGGGTCCAAAATCACAGGCATTCCGGCGCCAGGCCTGTTGGGAGAGGCCCCTCTGGGGCCGACCTCGGGTTAGTGTTAGCCCCCAGGAGGCCTGCAGGCCCAATCCACTGGCTGTGCGGTGAGTGGAGGGGCGACCCAAGGTGAGGTTGCTGGCGAGCGAGAGCTTGCGCCCAAGCGTATTGGTGTGGGGGGCCTTCAAGGTCGCCAGGGGCTCGGAGGGCTCTGCCCGTCCTCCCATCCTGAAAGACCGATGGCGCCCAAAGCGGCCCGGGTGGTGATGGGGAGGCACGGTGAGTCCGACGCTGGGTTTCGTGGGTCCTCAATACCCGGCGTTGCGGTGCAAGGCCACTTAGGAGGGGCCCCTCGGGGTCGACCTAGGTTTAGGGTTAGCACCCAGGATGCCAGCAGGCCCGATCTGCCCACTGTGCGGCGAGTGGAAGGGCGGCCCAAGGTGAGGGCGCGTCGAGCGGGAGCGTGGGCCCAAGCATTTTGGCGTGGGGTGCCTTCGAAGGTCGCCGAGGACTCGGAGGGCCCTGCCCCTTCTCCCGCCCTGAATGACCAGCGGCGGCCCAAGCAGCCCGGGTGGCGGTGGGGTGGCAGGGTGAGTCCGGCGCTGGGGCTCGGAGGTCCCCAACCCGGCGTTGCAGTCCCAGCCCCTTGGGAGGGTCCCCTCAGGGGCCGCCCTAGGGTTAGTGTTAGCCCCCAGGAGGCCGGCAGGCCAGATCCGCCGGCTGTGTGGCATGCAGAGGGGCAGGCCGAGGTGAGGGCGCTGGCGAGTGGGAGCGTGGGCTCAAGCGTTTTGGCACGGGGGGCCTTCGAAAGTCGCCAGAGGCTCAGAGGGCCCTGCCCGTTCTCCCGCCCTGAATGACGCGCGGTGCCCCTAGCGGCCCGGGTGGCCTGGGGGCCGCAAGTTGAGTCCGGTGCCAGGGCTCAGGGGTACCAATCCCCAGCCGACCTAGGGTTAGGGTTAGCCCCCAGGAGGCTGGCAGGCCCAATCTGCCGGCTGTTTGCTGAGCAGAGTGGTGGGCCAAGGTAAGGGCCTTGGCGAGCGGGAGTGTAAGCCCAAGCGTTTTGGCGCGGTGGGCCTTTGAAGGTCTCCGGGGGCACGGAGGGCCCTACACGTTCTTCCGCCCTGAATAACCGGCCGCGCCTATAGCAGCCCGGGCGCCGGCAGGGCGGCAGGTGAGTCCGGTGCTGGGGCTCGGGGGTCCCTAATCCCCACGTTGTGGCGCCAGGCCCCTTGGGAGGGTCTCCTCGGGGGCCTCCCAAGGTGAGGGTTTCCCCAGGAGGCCGGCAGGCCCGATCCGCCCGCTCTGCAACGAGCGGAGGGGTGGGCTGAGATGAGGGCACTGGCGAGCAGGAGCATAGGCCCAAGCGTTTTGGTGTGGGGGGCCTTCAAAGGTCGTTGGGGGCTCGGAAGGCCCTACTCGTTGTCCCGCCCTGAATGACCGGCGGCACCCCTAGAGGCCCGGGTGGTGGCGGTCCAGCAGGGTGAGTCCGGCGCTGGGGCTTGGGGGTCCCCAATCACCACGTTGCTGCCCCAGGCCCCTTGGGATGGGCTCCTCAGGGACCTACCAAGGGTTAGGGTTAGCCCCAGGAGGCCAGCAGTCCCGATCCGCTGGCTGTGCGGTGAGCAGAGCGGCAGGCCGAGGTGAGGGCACTGACTACCAGTTGCGTGGGCGCAAGCATTTTGGCGCGGGGTGCCTCGAAGTTCGCTGGGGGCTCTGAGGGCCCTACCTGTTCTCCCGCCCTGAGTGACCGGCAGTGCCCCTAGAGGTCCGGGCGCCGGCGGGCCGGCAGGGTGATTCCGGCGTTGTGGTTCGGGGGTCCCCAATCCCTGGCGCTGCGGCGCCAGGCCCCTTGGGAGGGGCCCCTCGGGGGCCGACCTAGGGTTAGTGTTAGCCCCCAGAAAGCCGGCAGGCCAGATCCCCCGGTTGTGTGGCGAGCAGAGAGGCGGGCTGAGGTGAGGGCGCTGCCTAGCGGCATTGTGGGCGCAAGCGTTTTGATGCAGGGTGCCTTCGAAGGTCGCCCGGGGCTCGGAGGGCCCTGCCAGTTCTCACGCCCTGAATGACCTGCGGCGCCGCTAGCGGCCCGGGTGGTGGCGGGGAGGCAGGGGGAGTCAGGCGCTGGGGTTCGAGGGTCCCCAATCCCTGGCGTTGCAGCGCCAGACCGCTTGGGAAGGCCCCTTGGTGGTCGACCTAGGGTTAGAGTTTTCCCCCAGGAGGCCAGCAGGCCCGATCCGCGGGCTCCGCTACGAGCGGAGGGCCGGGCCGATATGAGGGCGCTGGGGAGCAGGAGCATGGTCCCAACCGTTTTGGCGCGTGGGGCCTTCATATGTCGCCGGGGGCTTGGAGGGCCCTACACGTTCTCCCGACCTGAAAGACCGGCAGCGCCCCTAGGGGCCCGGCCGCCGGCAGAGCGGTAAGCTTATTCCGGTGCTGGGACTCGGGGGTCCCCAATCCCCGCGTTGCGGTGCCAGGCCCCTTGGGAGGGGCTCCTCGGGGGCCTACCTAGGTTTAGGGTTAACCCCCAGGAGGCTGGCAGGCCTGATCTGCCCATTGGGCGGCGAGCGGAGGGACAGCCTAGGTGAGGGCGCTGGCGAGCGCGAGCATTGACCCAAGCGTTTTGGGGCGGTGGGCCTTCGAAGGACAATGGGGGCTCGGAGGGCCCTGCCTGTTCTCACGCCCTGAATGACCGGCGGCGCCTCTAGCGGCCCGGGTGTCAGTGGGGCAGTACGGTGAGTCCGGTGCTGGAGCTCGTGGTTCAGCAGTCCCAGGCGTTGTGGCGCCAGGCCCTATCGGACGGGTCCCTCGGGGGCCGACCTAGGGTTAGGGTTAGCCCACAGGAGGCCGGCAGGCCGGATCTGCCGGCTGTGCAGCAAGCTGAGGAGCAGGCTGAGATGTGGGCGCTGGTGAGCGGGAACGTGGGCCCAAGCGTTTTTGCAAGTGGGGCCTTCGAAGGTCGCCAGGGGCTCGAAGGGCCCTGCCTGTTCTCCCGCACTGAATAACCGGCGGCAACCCTAGCGGCTCAGGTGGCGTCGGGGCGGCAGGGTGAGTCCTGCGCTGGAGCTCGGGGGTCCCCAATCCCCGGCGTTGCGGCACCAGGCCCCTTGGGAAGGCCCCCTCGGGGGTCGACCTAGGGTTAGGGTTACCCCAGGAGGCCGGTAGGCCCGATCTGCCAGCTGTGCGGCAAGCAGAGGGGCGGGCTGAGATGAGGGCGCTTGTGAGCGAGGAATGTGGGCCCAAGCATTTTGGCGCCAGGGGCCTTCGAAGGTCGCCAGGGGCTCGGAGGGCCCTGCCCGTTCTCCTGCCCTGAACGATTGACGGCGCCCCTTGCGGCCAGGTTGGCAGCGGGGCGGCAGGGAGAGTGTGGCGCTGGGGCTCGGGGATCCCCAATCCCCGGCTTTGCGGCGCCAGGGCCTTTGGGAGGGGCCCTTGGGGATGGACCTAGGGTTAGGTTTAGCCCCTGGGAGGCCCGCAGGCCCGATCCGTTGCTGTGTGGCGAGTGGAGGGGCGGGCCGAGATGAGGGCGCTGGCGAGCAGGAACATGGGCCCAAGCGTTTTGGCATGAGTGGCCTTCGCAGGTTGCTGGGGGCTAAGAGGGCCCTGCCCGTTCTCCCTCCCTGAATGACCGGCGGTGCCCCTACTGGCCCGTTTGGTGGCGGGGCAGCAGGGTGAGTCTGGTGCTGGGGCTCGGAGGTCCACAATCCCCGGTGTTGCAGCACCAGGTGCCTTGGGATGGGCCCCTCGTGGGGGGACCTAAGGTTAGGGTTAGCCCCCAGGAGGCCAGCAGGCCCAATCGGCCAGGTTTGTGGTGAGCGGAGGGGCGGGCCGAGGTGAGGTCGCTGACAACAGGAGCGTGGGCACCAGCGTTTTGGCGCGGGGAGCCTTTGAAGGTCACCGGGGACTCGGAAGGACCTGCCACTTCTCTCGCCCTGAATGACCGGCGGCGCCCCTAGCTGCCCGGGTGGCGACAGTGTGGCAGGGTGAGTCCGGCTCTGGGGCTCTGAGTCACCAATCCCAAGCATTGCAGAGCCAGACCCCTTAGGATATGCCCCACGGGGCCGATCTAGGGTTTCAGTTAGCCCCCAGGAGCCCGGCAGGCACTATCCACTGGCTCTGCAGCAAACGGAGGGGCGGGCCGAGGTGAGGGCGCTGGGGAGCGGGAGCGTGGGCACCAGCGTTTTGGCGCGGGGAGCCTTTGAAGGTCGCCAGGGACTCAGAAGGCCCTGCCCCTTCTCTCGCCCTGAATGACTGGCGGTGCCCCTAGCGGCCCAAGTGGCGACAGTGCAGCAGGGTGAGTCTGGCTCTGGGGCTCTGAGTCACCAATCCCCAGGGTTGCAGAGCCAGGCCCCTTGGGATGTGCCCCACGGGGTCGACCTAGGGTTTCGGTTAGCCCCCAGGAGCCTGGCAGGCAGTATCCACTGGCTCTGCAGCAAGCAGAGGGGCGGGCCGAGGTGAGGGTGCTGGCAAGCAGGAGCGTGGGAGCCAACTTTTTTGAGTGGGGGGCCTTCGAAGGTCGCAGGGGAAATGGAAGGGCCTGCCAGTTCTCCCACCTGAATGACCCGCGGCGCCCCTAGCGGCCCGGGTGGCGGCAGGGCAGCAGGTGAGTCCGGCTCTGGGGCTCGGGGTTCCCCAATCAACTGCGTTGCGGCGCCAGGCCCCTTGGGAGGGGCCCCTCGGGGGCTGACCTAGGGTTAGGGTCAGACCCCAGGACGCCAGAAGGCTCAATCTGCCAGCTGTGTGGCAAAAGGAGTGGTGGGTCGAGGTGAGGTCTCTGTGGAGCGGGACCGTGGGCCCAAGTGTTTTGGCGCGGGGGACCTTCGAATGTCTTCGGGGTCTCAGCGGGCCCTACCCATTCTCCTCCCTGAATGACCGGCGGCACACCTAGCTGCCCTGGTGGTGGCGGGGCAGCAGGGTGAGTCAGGCGCTTCGGCTCGGGTATCTCCAATCCCCAGCGTTGCGGCGCCAAGCCCATTGGGAGCGGCCCCTTGGGTGCCAACCTAGGGTTAGGTTTAGCCCGTAGGAGGCCGGCAGGCCCTATTCGCCAGCTGTGAGGATAGCAGAGTGGCGGACCGAGTTGAGGGCGCTGGTGAGCGGGACCGTGGGCCCGGGCGTTTTGGCGCCGGGTGCCTTTGAAGGTCACCATGTCTCGGAGGGCCCTGCCCTTTCTCCCTCCCTGAATAATGGCAGCACCCCAAGACCCCGGGTGGCAGCTGGGCGGCAAGGTGAGTCTGGTGCTGGGGCTCAGGTGTCCCCAATCCCCAGCGTTGCGGCGCCAGGCCCATTGGGAGGGGCCGCTTGGGGGTCAATCTAGGGTTGTGGTTAGCCCCCAGAAGGCCGGTGGACCCGATCAGCGGCTGTGCAACAAGCAGAGGGTTGCCCCGAGGTGAGGGCGCTGGCAAGCCTGAGCATGACCCCAAGCATTTTAGCTCGGGGGGCCTTCGAAGGTCAGTGGGGGCTCGGAGGGCCCTGCCTTTCTCCCACCCTGAATGAATGGCGGCGCCCCTAGCGGCCCGTGTGGGGCGGGGCGGCAGGGTGCATCTGGAGCTGGGGCTTGGGGGTCCCCAATCCCCGGCGTTGCGGCGCCAGGCCCCATAGGAAGGGACCCTCAGGGGCCGTCCTAGTGTTAGGGTTAGCGCCCGGGAGCCCGGCAGGCCCGATCCGCCAGCTGTGCGAGGAGCGGAGGTACGGGCCGAGTTGAGGGCGATGGCGAGGGGGAGCGTGGGCCCCAGCGTTTGGGCGCACTGGGCCTTGGAATGTTGTCATGGCTCGGAGGGCCCTGCCCCTTCTCCTACCCTGAATAACCAGCGGCGCCCTTAGCAGCTCTGTTGGCGGTGGGGCGGGAGGGTGAGTCCCGCACTGTGGCTCGGGGTCCCCATCCCCAGCGTTGCGATGCCAGGCCCCTTGGGAGGGGCCCCTCGGGGCCCAACCTAGGGTTAGGTTTAGCCCCCAGGAGGCCGGCAGGCCCTATTCGCAACCTGTGTGGAGAGTGAAGTGGTGGACTAAGGTGAGGGCACTGGTGATTGGGAGCGTGGGCCTGGGCATTTTGGCGCGGGGGGCCTTCGATGGTCACCGTGTCTCGGAGGGCCCTGCCCGTTCTCCCGCCCTGAATGAACGGTAGCACCCCAAGCCCCCGGGTGGCGGCTGGGCAGCAGGGTGAGTCAGGTGCTGAGGCTCGGGGTTCCCAGTCCCCGGCGTGGCGGCGCCAGGGCCCTTGGGAGAGCCCCTCGGGGGCCTACCTAGGTTTAGGGTTAGCCCCCAGGAGGCCAGCAGGCCTGATCAGCCACTGTGCGGCGAGCAGAGGGGCGCACCAACGTGAATGTGCTGGTGAGCGGGAGCATGGTCCCAAGCTTTTTGGCGTGGGGGGCCTTCAAAGTTACCGGGGGCTCGGAGGGCCCAGCAAGTTCTCCCTCACTGAATGACAGGCAGCGCCCTAGTGGCCCGGGTGGTAGCGGGGTGGCAGGGTGAGCCCGGAGCTGGGGCACAGGGATCCCCAATCCCTGGCGTGACGGCGCCAGGCCCCTTGGGAGGGGCCCCTCGTGAGCCAACCTAGAGTTAGGGTTAGCCCCCAGGAGGCCGGTAGGCCCGATCCTCCAGCTGTGCCGCGAGAGGAGTGGCTGCCCAAGGTGAGGGCACTTGCGAGCGGAAGCGTGGGCCCAAGCGTTTTGGCGCGGGGGGCCTTCGAAAGTCCCCGGGGTCTCGGAGGGGCCTACCTGTTCTCCCGCCTTGAATGACCCGTGGTGCCCCTAGCGGACCGGGTGGTGGTGGGGCAGTATGTTGCGTCCGGCGGTGGGGCTCGGGGGTCCCCAATTCCCGGTGTGGCGGCACCAGGCACTTGGGAGGGGTCCCTCAGAGGCCGACCTAGGGTTAGTGTTAGCTCAAAGGAGGCCAGCAGGCCCGATCCGCTGACTGTTCGGCGAGCGGAGTGGCGGGCTGAGGTGAAGGCGCTGGGGAGCGTGAGCATGGGCCCAAGCGTTTTGGCGTGGGGGGCCTTCGAAGGTCCCCGGGGGCTCGGAGGGCCCTGCCCATTCTCCCGCCCTGAATGACCGGCAGCACCACTAGAGGACCGGGTGGCGGCAGGTTGCGTCCGGCAGTGGGGCTCGAGGGTCCCCAACCCCTGGCATGGCGGTGCCAGGCCCCTTGGGAGGGGCCCCTCTGGGGCCTACCTAGCTTTAGGGTTAGCCTCCAGGAGGCCAGCAGGCCCGATCCGCGGGCTGTGCGGCGAACGCAGGGGCGTGCCGACGTGAATGCGCTGGCGAGCGGGAGCGGGAGCCCAAGCGTTTTGGCGTGGCGGGCCTTCGAAGGTCACTGGGACTCGGAGGGCCCTGCCCATTCTTCCGTCCTGAAATAGAACAGCACCCCCAGCGGGTAGGGTCAAGGTGAGGTGGCAGGGTGAGTCTGGCACTGGTGCTTGGGGGTCCCCAATCCCTGGCGTGGCAGCACCAGGCCCCTTGGGAAGGGCCCCTCGTGAGCCGTCCTAGGGTTAGAGTTAGACCCCAGGAGGCCGGCAGGCCTGGTCCTCCGCCTGTGCGGCGAGCAGAGGGGCAGGCCGAGGTGAGGGCACTGGCGAGCGGGAGCGTGGGCCCTATCGATTTGGCGCGTGGGTCCTTCTAATGTCGCTGGGGGCTCGGAAGGCTCTGCCTGATCTCCCACCCTGAATGAGGACAGCGCCCCTAGCGGGCTGGGTCGCAGCGGGGTGGCAGGGTGAGTTCTGCACTGGTGCTCCGGGGTCCCCAATCCCTGGCGTGGCAGCGCCAGGCCCCTTGGGAGGGGCCCCTCGTGAGCCGACCTAGGGTTAGGGTTAGCCCAAAGGAGGCCGGCAGGCCCCATCCACGGCTGTGCTGATTACGGAGTGGCGGGCCAAGGTGAGGGCTCTGGCGAGCAGGAGCGTGGGCCCAAGCGTTTTTGCGTGGGGGGCCTTCCAAGGTCGCTGGGGGCTCAGAGGGCCCTGCCAGTTCTACGGCCCTGAATGAACGTCGGCGCCCCTAGTGGCCAGGGTGGCTGCGGGGCGGCAGGGTGAGTTTACTGCTGGTGCTTGGGGGCCCCCAAGCTGGGGCGTGGGGGCTCCAGGCCCCTTGGGAGGGGCCCCTCAGGGGCTGACAGAGGGTTTTTGTTAGCCCCCAGGAGGCCGGCAGGCCCAATCTGCCAGCTGTGTGGCGTGCAAAGGGGCAGGATGAGGTAAGGGTGCTGGCGAGTGGGAGCGTGGGCCCAGGCGTTTTGGCGCAGGGGCCTTCGAAGATCGAGGGTGGCTCAGAAGACTCTGCATGTTCTCCAGCCCAGAATGACCGGTGGCGCCCCTAGTGGCCCAGGTGGTGGTGGGGTGGAAGGGTGCATCTGGCGTTGTGGCTCGGGGGTCCCCAATCCCCGGCGTGGCAGCGCCAGGCCCCTTGGTACGGTCCCCTCTGTGCCCGACCTAGGGTTAGGATTAGCCCCCAGGAGGATGGCAGGCCCGATCCGCCAGCTGTGCAGAGAGTGGAGGGGCAGGCCGACGTGAGGGCACTGGTGAGTGGTAGCATTGGCCCAAGCGTTTTGGCGCAGGAAGCCTTGAATGTTCGCCGGGGGCTCGGAGGGCCCTGCCCGTTCTCCCGCCACGTGAGGACATTGCCCCTAGCAGGCCGGGTCGTGGCAGGGTGGCATGGTGAGCCCGCAGCAAGTGCTTGCGGGTCCCCAATCCCCGGCGTGGCGGCGCCAGGCACTTGGGAGTGGTCCCTCAGGGGCCGACCTAGGGTTAGGGTTAGCCCAAAGGAGGCAGCCAGGCCCGTTCCGCCGGCTGTGCACTGAGCGGAGTGGTGGGCGGAGTTGAGGGTGCTGCCGAGCGGGAGAGTGGGCCCAAGCATTTTGGCGCGGGGGGCCTTCAAAGGTCGCCAGGGGCTCGGAGTTCCATGCCCCTTCTCCCGCCCTGAATGACCGGCAGTGCCCTTAGCAGCCCAGGTGGCGGGGGGGTGGTTGGGTGAGTCTGGCCCTCATTCTCGTGGGTTCCCAATCCCTGTCATGGCGGTGCCAGGACCCTTGGGAAGGGCCACTCTGGGGCCCACCTAGGTTTAGGGTTAGCCCCAGGAGGCCGGCAGGCCCGAACCCCCGGCCGTGCTGTGAGCGGAGGCGCGGGCCGAAGTGAATGCTAGGCAAGCAGGAGGGTGGGCCCAAGCATTTTGACGCGGGGGGCCTTCGATGGTCGCCTCGGTCTCGGAGGGCCCTGCCCGTTCTCCCGCCCTGAATGACCGGCGGCTGAGTGGTGGGAAGCGGCAGGGTGCGTCTGGTGGTGGGGCTCCAGTGTCCCCAATCTCTGGCGTGGCGGCGCCAGGCTCCTTGCTCTGGGCTCCTCGGGGGCTGACCTAAGGTTAGGATTAGCCCCCAGGAGGCCGGCAAGCCGGATCCGCCCAGTGTGCAGCAAGTGGAGGGGTGGGCCGAGGTGAGGGCACTGGCAAGCGGGAGTGTGGGCCCTAGCGTTTTGGTGCGGGGGGCTTTCAAAGGTCGCCGGGGGCTCGAAGGGCCCTACCCATTCTCCCGCCCTGAACGAGGATGGCACCCCTAGTGGGCCGGGTTGTGGCGAAGCGGCAGGGTGAGTCTGGCGCTGGTGCTCTGGGATCCCCAAGCCCCAGTGTGGCGGCGCCAGGCCCCTTGGGAGGGGCCCCGCAGGGGCCAAGGTAGGGTTTGGGTTAGCTCCCAGGAGGCCGACAGGCCCAATCAGCCGGCTGAGTGGCATGCGGAGGGGTGGGCGGAGTTGAGGGCGCTGGCGAGTGGGAGCATGGGCCCAAGCGTTTTGGCATGGGGGGCCTTCGAATGTCACCAGGGGCTCGGAGGGCCCAGCAAGTTCTCCCGCACTGAGTGACTGGCGGCGCCCTAGCGGCCCGGGTGGAAGAGGGGGGGAGGGTGAGTCCGGTGCTTGGGCTTGGGTGTCCCAAATCCCCAGCTTGGTGGCACCAGCACCTTGGGAGGGGCCCCTCGGGTGCCGAACTAGTGTTAGGGTTACCCCCCAAGAGGCCAACAGGCCCGATCCGCCAGCTTTGCGGCGAGCGGGTGGGAGGGCCGAGGTGAGGGCGCTGGTGAGCGGGAGCATGGGCCCAAGCATATTGGAGCAGGGGGCCTTCAAAGGTCGCCAGGGGCTCGGAGGGCCCTGCCCGTTCTCGCGCCCTGAATGACCGGCGGAGCCCCTAGCAACCCGGGTGGTGGCGGAACGGCAAAGTGAGTCCTGGCTGGGGCTCGGGGGTCCCCAATCTCCAGCTTTGCCGCGCCAGACCCCTTGGGAGGGGTCTCTCAGGAGCCGACCTAGGGTTAGTGTCAGCCCCCAGGAGGCCAGCAGGCCCGATCCGCCAGTTGTGCGGCGAACGGAGGGGCGGGCCGAGGTGAAGGCGCTGGCGAGTGGGAGTGTGGGCCCAAGCGTTTTGGCTTGGTGGGCCTTCGAAGGACGACGGGGACTCGGAGGGCCCTGCCCCTTCTCCCGCACTGAATATCCTGCGGTGCCCCTAGCAGCCGGGTGGCGGCGGGTCGGCAGGATGAGTCTGGCGCTGGGGCTCAGGGGTTCCCAATCCCCGTTGTTGCGCCACCAGGCTCCTTGGAAGGGACCACTCGGGGGCCGACCTAGGGTTAGGGTTAGCCCCCAGGAGGCCTGCAGGCCCGATCTGCCGGCTGTGCGGCGAGCAGAGGGGTGGGCCAAAGTGAGGGGACTGACTAGCGGGAGTGTGGGCCCAAGCATTTTGGCGTGGGGGGCCTTCGAAGGTCTCCGGTGGTTCGGAGGGCCCTTCACTTTCCTCCGCCCTGAATGACCGGCGGCGCCCCTACTGGCCCGGGTGGCGGCGGGGTGGCAGGTTGAGTCCAATGCTGGGGCTCTAGGGTCCCCAATCCCCAGCGTTGTGACGCCAGGCCCCTTGGGAGGGGCCCCTCGGGGGCCAACCTAGGCTTAGGGTTAGCCCCCAGGAGGCCGGTAGGCCCGATCCGCCAGCTGTGCGACGAGCAGTCAGGCAGGCTTAGGTGAGCGCGCTGGCGAGCGGGAGCGTGGCCTCAAGCATTTTGGCGTGGGGGGCCTTCGAAGGTCGCCGGGGGCTCAGAGAGCCATGCACGTTCACCCGCCTTGAATGCCCGGCGGCACCCCTAGTGGCCCGGGTGGCGGTGGGGCGGCAGGGTATCTGGCGCTGGGGCTTGGGGGTCTCCAATTACAAGCGTTGCAGTGATAGGCCCCTTAGGATGGGCCCCTTGGGGGCCGACCTTGGGTTAGGGTTAGCACCCAGGAGTCCGGCAGGCCCGATCCACCGGCTGTGCGGTGACCGGAGGGATGGGCTGATGTGAGGGCGCTAGAGAGAGTGAGCCCGGGCCCAAGCGGTTTGGTGAGGGGGACCTTTGAATGTCGCCGGGGGCTCAGAGGGCCCTGCCCATTCTCCCGCCCTGAGTGACCAGTGGCGCCCATAGTGGCCCGGGTGGTGGCAGTCCGGCAGGGTGAGTCTGACACTGGGGCTCAGGGGTCCCCAATCCCCGGCATTGCGGCTCTAGGCCCCTTGGGAAGGGCTCCTCAGGGGCTGACCTAGGATTAGGATTAGCCCCCAGGAGGCCGGCAGGCCTGATCAGCCAGTTGTGCGGCTAGTGGAGGGGTGGGCCGAGGTGAGGGCACTGGCGAGCGGGAGTGTGGGCTGAAGCGTTTTGGCGGAGGTGTCTTTGAAGGTCACCTGGGGCTTGGATGGCCCTGCCCGTTCTCACGCCCTGAATGACCGGCAGCGCCGCTAGCAGCCCAGGTGTCGGTGGGGTATCACGGTGAGTCCGGCGCTGCGGCTCGGGGTTCAGCAATCAGAGACGTGGCGCCAGGCCCCATCTGACGAGCCCCTCGGGGGCCGACCTAGGTTTAGGGTTAGCCCCCAGGAGGCCAGAGGCCCGATCTGCCGGCTGTGCAGCGAGCAGAGGGGCAGGCCGAGGTGTGGGCGCTGGCAAGTGGGAGCGTGGGCCCAAGCGTTTTGGCGTGGGGGGCCTTCGAAGGTGGCCAGGAGCTCGAAAGACCCTTCCCGTTCTTCCGCCCTGAATGACCGGCGGTGCCCCTAGTGGCCCGGGTTGTGGTAAGGCGGCAGGGTGAGTCCGGCGCTGGGGCTCGGGGGTCCCCAATCCCTGGCGTTGTGGCGCCAGGCCTCTTGAAAGGGGCCCCTCAGTGGCCAACTTAGGGTTAGAGTTTGCCCCCAGGAGGCCAGCAGGCCCGATCCGCCTGCTCTGCAATGAGCAGAGGGGCAGGCCGAGATAAGGGTGCTGGCGAGCAGGAGCATGGGCCCAAGCGTTTTGGTGCGGGGGGCCTTCGAAGGTCCCCGGGGGTTGGAGGGCCCTACTCGTTCTCCCGCCCTGAATGACCAGCGATGCACCTAGCGGCCCGTGTAGTGGCGGGGCGGCAGTTTGAGTCTGACGCTGGGGCTCTGGGGTCCCAAATCCCTGGCGCTGTGACGCCAGGCCCCTTGGGAGGGGACCCTCGGGGGCCACCCTAGTGGTAGTGTTAGCCCACAGGAGGCCGGCAGGCCAGATCCGCCGGTTGTCTGGCGAGCGGAGGGGCGGTCTGAGATGAGGGCACTGGCGAGAAGGAGCGTGGACCCAAGCGTTTTGGCGCGGGGGGCTTCGAATTTCGCAGAAGGCTCGGAGGGCCCTGCCTGTTCTCCCGCCCTGAATGACGCGCGGTGCCCCTAGCGGACCGGGTGGCCGGGTGGCGGCAAGTTGAGTCCGGCCCTGGGTTCGGGGGTACCCTATCCCTGGCGTTGTGGTACCAGGCCTCTTTGGCGCCAACCTACGGTTAGGGTTAGCCCCCAGGAGGCTGGCAGGCTCGATCCGCCAGCTGTGGGGTGAGCGGAGGGGCAGGCCGAGGTGAGGGCGCTGGTGAGGGGGAGCATAGGCCAAAGCGTTTTGGCGCAGTGGGCCTTCGAAGGATGACGGGGACTCGGAGGTCGCTGCTTGTTCTCCTGCACTGAATGTCCTGCGATGCCGCTAGCGGCCCATGTGGCGGCGGGGCGGCAGGGTGAGTCTGGCGCTGGGGCTCGGGGACTCCCAATCCCTGGCGCTGCGGTGCCAGCCCTCTTGGGAGCCGACCTAGGGTTAGGGTTAGCCCCCAGGAGGCCAGCAGGCCGGATCCGCCGGCTGTGCGGAGAGCGGAAGTGCTGGCCGAGGTGAGGCCCCTGGTGAGCGGGATCGTGGGCCCAAGCGTTCTGGTGCGGGCGGCCTTCGAAGGTTGCCGGGGCTCGGAGGGCCCTGCCCGTTCTCCCGCCCTGAATGATCCTCGGTTCCCCTAGCGTCCCGGGTGGAAGAGGGGGGGCAGGGTGAGTCCGGTGCTTGGGCTTGGTTTTCCCAAATCCCCAGCGTGGCGGCACCAGCACCTTGGGAGGGGCCCCTCGGGTGCCGAACTAGGGTTAGGGTTACCCCCCAGGAGGCCGACAGGCCGGATCTGCCAGCTTTGCGGCGAGCAGATGGGAGGGCCGAGGTGAGGGCGCTGGTGAGCGGGAGCATGGGCCCAAGAATATTGGAGCGGGGGGCCTTCAAAGGTCGCCAGGGGCTCGAAGGGCCCTGCCCGTTCTCCTGCCCTGAATGACCAGCGGCGCCCCTAGCAGCCCAGGTGGCGGCGGGACGGCAAAGTGAGTCCTGGCTGGGGCTCGGGGGTCCCCAATCTCTGGCTTTGCCGCACCAGACCCCTTGGGAGGGGCCCCTCGGGAGCCGACCTAGGGTTAGTGTCAGCCCCCAGGAGGCCAGCAGGCCCGATCCGCCAGTTGTGTGGCGAGTGGAGGGGCGGGCTGAGGTGAAGGCACTGGCGAGCGGGAGTGTGGGCCCAAGCGTTTTGGCTTGGTGGGCCTTCGAAGGACGATGGGGACTTGGAGGGCCCTGCCCCTTCTCCCGCACTGAATATCCTGCGGTGCCCCTAGCAGCCGGGTGGCGGCAGGGCGGCAGGATGAGTCCGGCGCTGGGGCTCGGGGGTTCCCAATCCCCGTTGTTGCGCTGCCAGGCTCCTTAGGAGGGACCACTCGGGGGCCGACCTAGGGTTAGGGTTAGCTCTCAGGAGGCCAGCAGGCCCGATCTGCTGGCTGTGCGGTGAGCAGAGGGGCGGGCCGAAGTGAGGGCACTGACTAGCGGGAGCGTGGGCCCAAGCGTTTTGGCGTGGGGGGCCTTCGAAGGTCTCCGGTCGCTCGGATGGCCCTTCACTTTCCTCCGCCCTGAATGACCGGCGGCGCCCCTACTGGCCCGGGTGGTGGCGGGGCGGCAGGTTGAGTCCAATGCTGGGGCTCTGGGGTCCCCAGTCCCCGGCGTTGTGGTGCCAGGCCCCTTGGGGGCTGACCTAGGCTTAGGGTTAGTTCCCAGGAGGCCAGCAGGCCCGATCCTCTGGTTGTGCGCTGAGCGGAGGGGCGGGCCAAGGTGAGGGCGCTGGTGAGCGGGAGCGTGGGCCCAAGCCTTTTGGCGCAGTGGGCCTTCGAATGAGGACGGGACTCGGAGGGCCTTGCCGGTTCTCCCGCACTGAACGTCTTGCAGTGCCCCTAGCGGCCCGTGTGGTGGTGGGGCGGCAGGGTGAGTTCGGCGCTGGGCGTCGGGGGTTCCCAATCCCCGGAATTGCACCTCCAGGCCCCTTGGGAGGGGCCCCTTGGGGGCTGACTGAGGGTTAGGTTTAGCCCCCTGGAGGCCGGAAGGCCCGATCTGCCTGCTGTGCATGAGCGGAGGGGCGGGCTGAGGTAAGGGCTCTGGGGAGTGCGAGCGTAGGCCCTAGCGTTTTGGCGCAGGGGAACTTTGAAGGTCTCCGGGGGCTCGGAGGGCCCTACATGTTCTCCCACCCTGAATGACCGGCCGCGCCCATAGCGGCCTGGGCGATGGCGGGGCGGCACAGTGAGTCCGGTGCTGGGGCTCAGGGGTCCCCAATCCCCACGTTGTGACACCAGGCCTCTTGGGAGGGTCTCCTCGGGGGCCTCCCAAGGTGAGGGTTTCCCCAGGACGCCGGCAGGCCTGATCCGCCGAATGTGTAGCGAGCGGAGGGGCAGGCCGGGTTGTGGGCGCTGGCGAGTGGGAGCGTGGGCCCAAGAGTTTTGGCGTGGGTGGCCTTCGAAGGTAGCCGGGGGCTCTGAGGGCCCTGCCCGTTCTCCCGCCCTTAATGACTGGCTGCGCCCCTAGCAGCCCGGGTGGACGCGGGGCCACAGGGTGAGTCCGGAGCTGGGGCTCGGGTATCCCCAATCCCCGGCCTGGCGGCGCCAGGTCCCTTGGGAGGGGTCCCTCGGGGTCAGACCTAGGGTTAGGGTTAGCAGAAAAGAGGCCGGCAGGCCGGATCCACTGGCTGTGTGGCGAGCGGAGGGACAGGCCAGGCGAGGGCGCTGGCGAGCGGGAGCGTGGGCCCAAGCGTTTTGGCATGGCTGACCATCGAAGGTCTCCGGGGACTCGGAGGGCCCTGCCCGTTCTCCCACCCTGAATGAACGGCGGGGCCCCTAGCAGGCCGGGTCACAGCGGGGTGGCAGGGTGAGTCCAGCCCTGGGGCTCGGGGGTCCCCAAACCCCGGCGTGGCAGCGCCTGGTCCCTTGGGAGGGGCCCCTCATGAGCTGACCTAGGGTTAGGGTTAGTGCCCAGGAGGCCGGCAGGCCCGCTCCGCCGGCTGTGCGGTGAATGGAGGGGCGGCCCGAGGTGAGGGCGCTGGCGACCGGGGCGTGGGCCAAAGCGTTTTGGCGCGGGGGGGCCTTGATGGTCACCGGGGGCTCAGAGGGTCCTGCATGTTCCCCTGCCCTGAATGACCGGCGGCGCCCCTAGAAGCCAGGGTGGTGGCGGGGTGGCAGGATGAATCTGGAGCTGGGGCTAGGGGTTCCCCAATCCCCGACGTGGGGGCGCCAGGCCCCTTGGGAGGGGCCCCTCAGGTGTCGACCTAGGGTTAATGTTAGTCCCCAGAAGTCCAGCAGGCCAGATCTGCCGGTAGTGGGGCAAGTGGAGGGGTGGGCTGAGGTGAGGGCGCTGGCGAGCGGGAGCGTGGGCCCAAGCGTTTTGGCGGCGTGGGTGTTCGAAGTACGACAGAGGCTTGGAGGATCCTGCCCGTTCTCCCACCTAAATGACCATAGGCGCCCCTAGCGGCCCCGGTGGCGGTGGAGCGGCAAAGTGAGACCGGCGCTTCGGCTTGGGGGTCCCCAATCCCCGGCATTTTGGCGCCAGACCCCTTGGGACGGGCCCCTCGGGGGGCCGACCTAGGGTTCGGGTTAGCCCCCAGAAGGCCCACAGGCCCGATCCGCCAGCTTTGCGGCGAACGGAGGGGAAGGCCGAGGTAAGGGCGCTGGCGAGCAGGAGCGTGGGCGCAAGCGTTTTGGTGGGGGGGGGCTTCGAAGTTCACTGGTGGCTTGGACGGCCCTGCTCTTCCTCCCTGAATGACCGGCGGCGCCCCTAGCGGCCCAGGTGGCGGTAGGCGTGAGGTTTAGTCGGGCGCTGGGGCTCGGGAGTCCCCAATCCCCGGTGTTGCGGCAATAGGAACCTGGGATGGGCCCTTCGGGGGCACACCAACAGTTAGGGTAACACCCAGGAGGCTGGCAGTCCCGATCCACCGGCTGTGCAGCGAGCGGAGGGGCGGACTGAGGTGAGGGCGCAGGCGAGCGGGAGCATGGGCCCAAGCGTTTTGGCGTGGGTGGCCTTCGAAGGTCGCCAGGGGCTCGGAGGGATCTGCCCATTCTCCCTCCCTGAATGACCGGGGGCGCCCCTAGCAGCCCGGGTGGTGGCACGGGGGCAGGGTGAGACTGCAGTCAGGGCTCGGCTTCCAAAATCCCCGGCGTTGCGGCGCCAGTCCCCTTGGGAGTGGTCCCTCTGGGGCCCAGCTTGGGTTAGGGTTAGTCCCCAGGAGGGCAGCAGGCCCGATCCGCCAGCTCTGCACCGATTGAAGTGGCGTGCTGAGGTGAGGGCGCTGGTGACCGGGAGCGTCGGCCCAAGCATTTTGGCGCGGACGGTCTTCGTAGTCGACAGAGGCTCGGAGGGCGCTGCCCGTTCTCCCGCCCTGAATGACCGGCAGCGCCCATAGCAGCCTTGTTGGCGACGGGGCGGCAAGGTGAGTCCGGCACTTAGGGGGGTCCCCAATCCCTGGCGTGGCGGCGCTGGGCACTTGGGAGTGGTCCCTTGGGGGCCGACCTAGGGTAGGGTTAGCCCAAAGGAGGCCGGCAGGCCCGATCTGCCAGCTGTGCGGCGAGCGGAGTGGTGGGCCGAGGTGAGGGCGCTGGCGATCAGGAGCGTGGGCCCAAGCATTTTGGCACGGGGGGGCTTCGAAGGTCGCTGGTGGCTCGGAGGTCCCCGCCCGTTCTTCCGCCCTGAATGAGGACGGCGCTCCTAGCGGGCCAGGTCACGGCGAGGTGGCAGGGTGAGTCTTGCGCTGGTGGTCAGCGTTCCCCAAGCCCCGGAGTGGCGGTGCCAGGCCCCTTGGGAGGGGCCCCTCGGGGACCGACGTATGGTTTGGGTTAGCTCCCAGGAGGCCATCAGGCCCGATCAGCCAGCTGTGCGGTGAACGGAGGGGTGGGCCGAGTTGAGGCTGCTGGCGAGTGGGAGCGTGGGCCCAAGCGTTTTGGCGCGGGGAGCCTTCGAAGGTCTCCAGGTGCTCTGAGGGCCCTGCCCGTTTTCCCACCCTGAATGACCGGTGGCGCCCCTATCGGCCAGGGTGGAGGTGGGGCGGCACATTGAGTCCGGTGCAGGGGCTCGGGGGTCCCCAATCCCCACGTTGCGGCGCCAAGCCCCTTGGGAGGGGCCCTCGTGGGCCGACCTATGGTTAGGGTTAACCCCCAGGAGGCCAGCAGGCCCGATCCGCCGGCTGTGCCACGAGGGGAGGCGCGGGCCGAGGTGAGGGCGCTAGCGAGAAGGAGCATGGGCCTAAGCGTTTTGGGGCAGGGGGACTTCGAATGTCACAGGGGGCTCGGAGGGCCCTGCCCGTTCTCCCGCCCTGAATGACCGGCAGCGCCCCTAGCGGCCCAGGTGGAGGCGGGGCGGCAGGGTGAGTATGGCGCTGGGGCTCGGGGGTCCAAAATCACGGGCGTTCTGGCGCCAGGCCTGTTGGGAGAGGCCGCTCTGGGGCCGACCTAGGGTTAGTGTTAGCCCCCAGGAGGCCTGCAGGCCCGATCCGCTGGCTGTGCGGTGAGTGGAGGGGCGAGACGAGGTGAGGTCGCTGGCGAGCGAGAGCGTGCACCCAAGTGTATTGGCGTGGGGGGCCTTCAAGCTCTACGGGGGCTCAGAGGGCCCTACCCGTTCTCCCGCACTGAATGACAATTGGCTCCCCTAGTGGCCCGGGTGCGGCGGGGCAGCAGAGTGAGTCCGGCACTGGGGCTCGGGAGTCCCCAATACCTGGCGTTGCGGCGCCAGGCCCCTTGGGATGGGCCCCTAGGGGGCCTACCTAGGGTTAGGGTTAGCCCCCAGGAAGCTGTGAGGCTGGATCCGCCTCGTGTGCAGTGAGTGGAGGGATGGCCCGAGGTGGGGGCACTGGCGAGCTGGAGCGTGGGCCCAAGCGTTTTGGCGTGGGGGGCCTTCGAAAGTCGCTGGGGGTTCAAAGGGCCCTCTCCGTTTTTCTGCCCTGATTGAACGGCGGCACCCCTATTGGCCCAGGGGGTGATGGGGCGGCAGGGTGAGTCTGGCGCTGGGCCTCAGGTCCCCAATCGCTGGCGTTGCGGTGCCAGGCCCTTTGGGAGGGACCCCTCTGGCGCTGACCTAGGGTTAGTGTTAGCCCCCAGGAAGATGGCAGGCCCGAAACGCCGGATGTGCGGTGAGTGGAGGGGTGGGCTGAGGTGAGGGTGCTGGCGAGCGGGAACGTGGGTCCAAGCGCTTTCGAGCTGGTGGCCTTCGAAGGTCGCTGGGGTTCCGAGAGCCTGCCCGTTCTCACACCCTGAATGAGCAGTGGCACCCCTAGAGGTCCGGATGGTGGTGGGGTAGCAGGGAGAGTCTGGTGCTGGGGCTTGGGGTTCCCCAATACCCGGCGTTGTGGCGCCAGGCCCCTTGGTAGGGAACCCTCTGGTGCCTACTTAGGGTTAGGGTTAGCACCCAGGAGGCTGGCAGGCCCCATCCGCTGGCTGTGCGGCGTGTGGAGGGGCGGGCCTAGGTAAGGGCGAGAGCGGGAGCGTGGGCCCATGAGTTTTGGCGCGGGGGGCCTTCGAAGGTCGCCGGGGCTCAGAAAGCCCTGCCCGTTCTCCCGCCCTGAAGACCAGTGGCGCCCAATAGCCACCCGAGTGGTGGGGGGGTGGCAGCATGAGTCCGGCGCTAGGGCTTGGGTGTCCCCAGTCCCGGGCAATGCAGTGCCAGGCCCCTTTGGAGTGCTTTTTGGGGACCAACCTAGGGTTAGGGTTAGCCCCCAGGATGCCGGAAGGCCCGAACCGCCAGGTGTGTGGTGAACGGAGGGATGGCCCGAGGTGAGGGCGATGGAGCGCGGGAGCGTGGACGCCAGCGTTTTGGCACGGGTGGCCCTCGAAGGTCTCCGGGGGCTTGGAGGGTCCTTCACGTTCTCCCATACTGAAACCGGTGGTGCCCCTAGCGGCCTGGGTGGAGGCGGGGTGGCAGGGTGAGCCGGCGCTAGGGCTGGGGGGTCCTCAAACCCCGGCGTTGCGGCACAAGGCCCCTTGGTGGTGTCCCTTTTGGGGCCGACCTAGGGTTAAGGTTATCACCCAGGAGGCCGGCTGGTCCAATCCGCCGGCTGTGCGGCGAGCAGAGGGGCATGCCGAGATGAGGGCGCTGGCGAGCTGGAGCGTGGGCTCAAGCGTTTTGGGGCGGGGGCCTATGAAGGTCGCTGGGGTCTTGGAGGGCCCTACCCGTTCTCCCGCGCTGAATGACCGGCGGCGCCCCTAGTGGCCTGGGTAGCGGCAGGGCTGCAGGGTGAGTCCGGCGCTGCTGCTGAGGGTCTCCAAACACAGGCATGGTGGCTCCAGGCCCATTGGGAGGGGCCCCTCAGTGGCCGACCTAGGGTTAGAGTTTGCCCCCAGGAGGCCGGCAGGCTGATCCGCCCACTCTGCAACGAGCGGAGGGGTGGGCTGAGATGAGGGCGCTGGCGAGCAGGAGCGTGGGCGCAAACATTTTGGCGCGGGTGGCCATCGAAAGTCACAGGAGGCTCGGAGGGCCCTGCCCGTTCTCCTGCCCTGAATGACCAGAGGCGCCCCTAGCAGCTCGGGTGGCGCCGGGGCGGCAGGGTGAGTCTGGCGCTGGGGCTCGGGGGTCCTAATCCCCAGCGTTGCGGCGCCAGGCCCCTTGGGTGGGCCCCTCGGGGGCCAAGATGGGGTTAGGTTTAGCCCCAAATATGCTGGCAGGCTCTATCCACCAGCTCTGCAGCGAGTGGAGAGGCACGCCGATGTGAGGGCACTGGCAAGCGGGAGCGTGGGCCCAAGCGTTTTGGGGCAGGGAACCTTCGAAGGTCACCGGGGGGTGGAGGGCCCTGCACGTTCTCCCGCCCTGAGTGACCGGCGGCGCCCATAGCGGCCCGGGTGGCGGTGGTCCAGCATGGTGAGTCAGGCTCTGGGGCTCGTGGGTCCCCATTCCCCAGCCTTGCGGCTCGAGGCCCCTTGGGAGGGGACCCTCGTGCCCGACCTAGTATTAATGTGAGACCCCAGGATGCCGGGAGGCCCTCTCCATCGGCTGTGCGTCAAGAGGAGGGGCAGGCCGAGGTAAGGGCGTGGGCGAGCGGGAATGTGGGCCCAACCGTTTTGGCACGGGGGGCCTATGAAGGTCTCCAGGGGCTCAGAGATCCCTACCCATTCTCCCGCCCTTAATGACCAGAGGTGCCCCTAGCGGGCCGGGTGGTGGCTGGACGGCACGGTGTGTTCGGAGCTGGGGCTCAGGGGTCCCCAATCCCTGTGTTGTGAGGCCAGGCCCCTTGGGAGGGGCTCCTTGGAGGCCGACCTAGGGTTAGGGTTAGCCCCCCGGAGGCCAGCAGCCCCAATCCGCCATCTGTGCAGGGAGCGGAGGGGCAGGCCGAGGTGAGGGCACAGGCGAGCGGTAGCGTGGGCCCAAGCGTTCTGGCGCGGGGTGCCTTCGAAGGTCGCCTGGGGCTTAGCGGGCCCTGCCCATTCTCACACCCTGAATGATCAGCGACCTGCTAGCGGCCTGGGTGTTGGCGGGGCAGCAAGGTGAGTCCGGCGCTGCAGCTCGGGGGTCAGCAATCAGAGACGTTGTGGTGCCAGGCCCCATCGGACGAGCCCCTCGGGGGCCGACCTAGGGTTAGGGTTAGTCCCCAGAACGCCGGCAGGCCGGATCCACCAGCTGTGGGGCGAGGGGAGGGGCGGACCGAGGTGAGGGCACTGGCGAGCGGGACGGTGGGCCCAAGCGTTTTGGCGTGGGGCGCCTTCGAATGTCGTCGTGGGCTAAGAGAGCCCTGCTTGTTCTCCCGCACTGAATGACCGGCAGCGCCCCTAGCAGTCCGGGTGGCGGTGGGACGGCAAGATGAGTCCTGGCTGGGGCTCGGGGGTCCCCAATCTCCGGCTTTGCCGCACCAGACCCCTTGGGAGGGGCCCCTCGGGAGCTGACCTAGTGTTAGTGTCAGCCCACAGGAGGCCAGCAGGCCAGATCCGCCAGTTGTGCGGCGAGCGGAGGGGTGGGCCGAGGTGAAGGCGCTGGTGAGCGGGAGCGTGGGTCCAAGCGTTTTGGCTTGGTGGGCCTTCGAAAGACGACGGGGACTCGGAGGGCCCTGCCCGTTCTCCCGCACTGAATATCCTGCGGCGCCCCTAGCAGCCGGGTGGCAGCGGGGCAGCAGGATGAGTCCGGCACTGGGGCTCGGGGGTTCCCAATCCCCGGCATTCTGCCGCCAGGCTCCTTGGAAGGGACCACTCGGGGGCTGACCTAGGGTTAGGGTTAGCCCCCAGGAGGCCGGTAGGCCCGATCTGCTGGCTGTGCGGCAAGCAGAGGGGCGGGCCGAAGTGAGGGCACTGACTAGCGGGAGCATGGGCCCAAGCATTTTGGCGTGGGGGGCCTTCAAAGGTATCCGGTGGCTCAGAGGGCCTCTCACGTTCCTCCGCCCTGAATGACCGGCGGCGCCCCGACTGGCCCGGGTGGCGGAGGGGCGGCAGGTTGAGTCCGATGCTGGGGCTCTGGGGTCCCCAATTCCAGGCGTTGCAGCGATAGGCGCCTTAGGACGGGCCCCTCGGGTGCCGACCTTTTGTTAGGGTTAGCACCCAGGAGTCCGGCATGAACGATCCGCTGGCTGTGCGGCGAACGGAGGGACGGGCCGATGTGAGGGCGCTGGAGAGTGGGAGCGTGGGCCCAAGTATTTTCATGCGGGGGACCTTCGAAAGTTGCCGGTGGCTCGGAGGGCCCTGCCCGTTCTCACGCCCTGAATGACCGGCGGTGCCGCTAGCGGCCCGGGTGTCAGCGGGGTGGCACGGTGAGTCCGGCGCTGCGGCTCGGGGTTCAGCAATCAGAGACGTTGTGGCGCCAGGCCCCATCAGACGAGCCCCTCGGGGGCAGACCTAGGTTTAGGGTTAGCCCCCAGGAGGCCAGAGGCCCGATCCGCCGGCTGTGCAGCGAGCAGAGGGGCAGGCCGAGGTGTGGGCGCTGGCGAGTGGGAGCGTGGGCCCAAGCGTTTTGGCATGGGGGGCCTTTGAATGTCGCCGGGCCTCGAAAGGCCCTGCCCGTTCTTCCGCCCTGAGTGACCGGCGGCGCCCCTAGTGGCCCGGGTTGTGGTAGGGCGGCATGGTGAGTCCGGCGCTGGGGCTCGGGAGTCCCCAATCCCTGGCGTTGTGGCACCAGGCCCCTTGGGATGGGTCCCTTGGGATCCGATCTAGGGTTTGATTTAGCCCCAAGGAGGCCGGCATGATGGATCCACTGGCTCTGCGACAAGCGGAGGGGCGGGCCGAGGTGAGGGCGTTGGCGAGCGGGAGTGTGGGCCCAAGCGTTTTGGCGCGGTGAGCCTTCAAAGAGGACGGGGGCTCGGACGGCCCTGCCCTTTCTCCCGTACTGAATGTCCTGCGGCGCCTGTAGCGGCCTGTGAGGCTGCGGGGTGGAAGAGTGAGTCCAGCGCTAGGGCTCGGGGGTTCCCAAATCCCAGCGTTTCAGCACCAGGCCCCTTGGGAGGGGCCCCTCAGGGGCCGACCTAGGGTTAGGGCTAGCCCCCAGGAGGCTGGCAGGCTCGATCCGCCCATGTGCGGTGAATGGAGGTGTGGGTCGAGGTGAGGTAGCTGGCGAGCGGGAGCGCGGGCCAGAGCATTTTGTCTTTCGCTCGGGATGCCTTCGAAGGTCGCAGGTGGCTCGGAGGGTCCTGCCCATTCTGTCTCCCTGAAGGACTGGCGACGCCCCTAGCGCCCCATGTGGCGGCGCGGCGGCAGGGTGCGTCCGGAGCTGGGACGTGGGGGGTCCCCAATCCCTGGCATGCGGCGCCAGGCCACTTGGGAGGGGCCCCTCGGGGGCAACCTAGTGATAGGTTTAGCCCCCAGGAAGCCAGCAGGCCCGATCCGCCAGCTCTGCAGTGAGCGGAGGGGTGGGCCGAGGTTAGGGCGCTGGCGAGCAGAAGCGTGGGAGCCAGTGTTTTTGTGCGGGGGGCCTTCGAAGGTTGCAGGGGGATTGGAGGGCCCTGCCCGTTCTCCCTTCCTGAATGACTGGCAACGCCCCTAGCGCCCTGGGTGCTTGCAGGGTGGCAGAGTGAGTCCAGCACTGGGGCTCGGGGGTCCCAAATCCCCGGCATTGCGTTGCCAGGCTCCTTGGGAGGGGCCCTTCGGGGGCCGATCTAGGGTAAGTGTTGGCCCCCAGAAGTCCAGCAAGCCCATTCCGCCAGCTCTGCGGCAGGCGGAGGGGCAGGCCGAGGTGAGGGCGCTGGCGAGAGGGAGTGTGGGCCCAAGTGTCTTGGCACGGGGGGCCTTCAAAAGTCACCAGGGGCTTGGAGGGCCCTGCCCGTTCTCTCACCCTGAAAGACTGGCGGCGCCCCAGCAGCCCGGGTTGTTGTGGGGCGGTAGGGTGACTCCAGCGATGGGCTCGGGGGTCCCCAATCCCCGGCGTTGTGGCGCCAGGCCCCTTGGGAGGGGTCCCTCGGGGGCCGACCTACGGTTAGGGTTCGTCCCCAGGAGGCCGGCAAGCCCAGCACTAAGTGGTTCTGGCAATGTAACAAAAATGCCATACACTTATCTGTAAGAAATAACAGTGTACAGGAACCCTCTTAGCCCTAACATCATCCTTTGTGAATATGGAAGCCAGACCCAAAGTGGTCGTGGAAGTCTGACGAAAGTGCTAAGCACTTTTCTCTGAGTCACCACACTATACAGGGAAAGACCAATGTACATCATCTTTCACGAGTAGGAAGCATTAATGAAAAGGTTCTGGAATTTCGAGGACTCTAACCCATCCTTATTGGTAATAAACCACCGTGTACAGGAAAACACCTTCAACTCTCATCAGCCTCCTCAATCCTGATTCCAATTCAACTTTGGGTGTGCAGGACTAGGGAAATGTCCACATCTTAATGCTAAGAAAGAACGATGTCAGGGTAATGCCCTTCAAGTCACATCAGCCTTCCTGAAGACGGAAGCAGGAATCAAGGTGGTTATGTTACCATGAGGTAAGGAAGATGAGCATATAAGTGAGAAACAACAGTGGGCAGGACCTCTCTTCCAACGAACAGTATCTTTGCTTAATGTTGAATCCCTATGGTAAGTGGTTGTGGGCATTTGTGCGGTCAAAATCTTAAGTGTTTTGTAAAACGTCTTGGACATTCACAGATGATACTAAGGTAGTTGGGGACTCCTAGGCAGTGATTTGTCCACTGTCAAAAATATGAAAAGATAAAAGAGACAGATGAGGTCCCCTCAGGCATTGTCCTTTATCCTCATCCTCCGTGAGGATGACCATCTCTGGACAGCTCAGTGGCAGGGTCTCATTCACAGTGGGGGCATCTGTTCCTCACAGACATCAGGCAGGGAAAGAGATTTGGTTCTCTGTGCCAGCCCAACCACAACTGAGTGTCACAGCACCCTCTCATGGGCTGATAACAGTTTCACTATCACCAGGCAGGTCATTGCATTTGATAAACCACTGTGAGAGTTTGCAATTGCCTTCATCTGCAACCTCCTAGAAGCAAATGCAGGTCTCTGGTACCATGTGAAGTCATGTGAAGGCATCGTGAGAAAGTGTCCTTTTGCTTAAGAAAAACATGGCTGGGGCTCCTGGCTGGCTCAGCCAGTTAAGCATGTGCCTTTGGCTCAGGTTATGATCCCAGGTTCTGGGATCGAGCCCGGGCTCCCTGCTCAGCAGGAAAGGAGGTAGGGAAATAGAACCCACAGAGAATGTGAATAAAGGGGAGTGAAATGGAACTTGGTCTGTGTTTTGCTTTAGGGATTGGAAGTTAGTTTTTTCTCAACTGTGATTGTTCTTGAAACAGAAAAGCTGTATTGTTTTTTTTTACCTTTAATTTTTTTCTAATAATTTTTTATTATGATATGTTAGTCACAATACAGTATTTCCTTAGTTTTTGATGTAGTGTTCCGTGAATTAGAAACACAAAGGACAGAGACGGGCCTGCGCAGAGTGAGGGCGGGGGACGCCGGGTGTGGGGCGCACATCCCGGGACGCTACAGGGGTTGAGCAGCACCAACAGTAACGGAGTTAAAGTGGCCAGAGAACATCGGTGGAGAATGGGCCGCAATCCCTCTGTTCTGTGACAATTCAGCCTCTGCTGCTCTGACTCTCAGAAGAGGCACAGCAGACCGCGAAAGAAAGCCAGGGAACAAAAGCCTGGGAGAAATACCGGCTCACAGCGTGCCTCCACCCCATCCCTCGCAGGGGGACACGGAAACTCTACCCAAACAGGGGTTGCCTGGTATGGGCCTGGCAAAGTACAAACTCTTAACAATAGAGAACAAACGGATGGTTACCAGAGGAGGTGGATAGGATGAGTGAAATAGGTGAGGCGGATTAAGAGGACACTTTTCTTGATGACCACTGCCCAAGGTGATATATGGGAGTACTGAATCCACTCTCTTGTACACCTGAAACGAATGTTGTAACACTGTATGTTAGCTCTACTGGAATTAAAAATAAATTTTTAAAAGATTTTCTTTCCAGGAACACTCTTTGAAAAAAGCTTTTCCTCTACAATGTGCATAAAGCCCTACTTGGGAGGATTCACTCTACAATAATTATTATTCATTCATGCCTCGAATTCAATTTCACTGAGTTCTTACTGTGGATCCCAGCCCACGGGAGCCATGGTCCTTTTCTGTCCAGGCTCAGCACCTATGCATTTCAAGATTGGAAGTAGAGACACATGTCACTTCACAGTCAGAAAGCTATTATTGTTTCTGTTTCAGTGTGAGAGAGTCACGCAGACTTTGGGACAGGTTTCAGAGCAGGTTTATTATGGATCCTGGATCTCTACTTCAATGTTCATTACCTGGATCCATTTGGCTAATAGGTTCCCTGTGGATGGGCTTGCTTCCAAGCACATACATGGAAAGATGCAAGGTGAGGTGGGCTTGGTGCGGGGACCCAGGACCGACCAAAAATCAGACCAAGGTCCCGACCCCTCCCTGATCCAGGAACTGCTACAGGGAGAGGGGTAATGGGAGAATAGAATCCATGCAGAAACTCCAAGGTCACACTTAGCTGAAGACACAGGAGGCATAGGTCAAGGATCTGAGATGCAGGGTTGAGAAGGCTGCTCTGAGCTACACTCTGGGAGGAAGGGAGGGGAAGGAATGAGAGGCACTGCCTGCCCCTGGCCTATGCCAGCTGCCCACCGCTCCGACAACGCATCCAGTCTACACCAGCTGACACACAGCCTGGGCTCAGGAATGCTGGGCTGGCTCGAAAGGGTCCCTCAATCCTCAGTGGGACAGCTGGCCCCAGGGCTCAG
>NW_024423355.1:41474-48566 GCF_017311325.1 Ursus maritimus
CACTGAGATAATGATCTTAATGATCACCATGGGCAGATTGAAAAGGCCCGCTGAATTCGTTCCATTTGCACCACCCACTAATTTATCATGCCACATGACAAGAAAACTTGATACTTGATAGGTTACCAGATCGAGAAGACCAGAGATAAGAGGGAAATAGTACCCTGTATGGAACAAAAAGGGATTTGGAGTCAATTTGGGGATCCCAATTAGGTTTCTGACACTAAAATCCTCTGTGACTCATATCATCTGAGTCCCTGTCAAACACTGAACATGTGCCTAAAAATATCTACACCCTAGTTGAGAAGTTTAAGAGGCAGAATGCTAGAAAGAGCCAGATGATGTTTCTCTGAACAGGTGCTCAGGAAGCCAATAATTGCTATTGGGTCTATTTTCGCAGAAGAAAGAACACATGTTGAATCCATCATTTCACTAGATGACTCACCAGATGATTTTCAAACCTGAAGGAAGGCCAAGAAGTCGTCCTTTGTCAATCTCACTCAGAAATCATGTTGTAGGACTGGTGAGGACGATCTAAAGCACCATCATCACTAAGAGTGGGAGCTTCTGATTTCCATACGGCCATGTTGACCCCCTTAGCTCAGAGCCACCAGACAGGGCAGCTGGGGAGGCACCGTCATCACTATGAGTGGAGAGCTTCCCATTTTCCATATGGCCATGTCCTTAGTCAGGCCACCAGAAAGGACAGCTAGGGACCACAGGCCAAGGCTGCCAGGTGTGGCTGGGGCAGGCAGAACTCTGGCTTAAGGCTCAACTTCTGTCTAGGTATTATAATGCTCTTCACAAAGAAAGTGCCATTGTGTGTGAGCCCTCATGAAGAAAAGGTTCAGAATTTCCATTGAGATTCCCTCTCTGACATTTAGGATATGTAGCAAAGTTCCATTTAATTTTTAAACATTGAAGGACTTCCTGGTTTTCTTTTCACTACGACTGTGGCTCAATTCTCCTGTGGTCTAATAATAGAGTGTAGTTAATTTCAGGGTTTAACATTTGTAGACTTGATTCATGGCCCCACCTATCATCTATTTGGGTAAGGAGTCTATGACCACTTGAAAATAATGTATTCTGCACTTATTATGGAATGTTCTATATGTCAGTTAGGTCACATTTGTTACCAATGTTTTGTCTGCTTTTTCTGTCAGATATTGAGAAAGGTATATTAAAATCTTCAAACAATGCTGCTCATTCAATGGCATCGAGAATCTACCAGTGTTAGAAGGCAAGAGAAACAAAAAATAAGATGAGGGATAATTGTGACTATTCACAGATAATACACATGTGTACATAGAAAATCCAAACCAGTCTATAAATACCCTATTAGAATTAAAAATGCAATTTATAAATTTGAGATGGATTGAGCTTCCCATTGGACAGTTTTTGAAAGAAAACGTAGAACCTGTCAATCTTGGGGTAGGACATAGGGTGCCTAACCATTTAAAAGAATTCAGTGGGATATAAAATGTGACATTTCTCCTTATCTTATGACCATAAGAAAATGAAAAAGTGAACCGCAGCCTGGGGAAGGAAAGATTTGCATACACAACTGACAAAGACTTGTCAAGAAAGAATTCCTGCTCATCAACCATAAAAAGTCTATTTATAAACGAATACTTACAAAAAGATTAATTTGATGGCCAGTAAGAACAGGAAAGGGTGCTCTACAGTATTATTTTCAGGAACAGCAAGGCCTTTCCTAAAATGAAAATCATAACCAAACCAGTATTCCCTAGATGGATGACGTCCTTATTTCTGAGGACTGCTTGAAGAACAGACTAGCATCAAAGTAAGTGATGAATTCTCTGACACTCAGAGGATGGACAATTGACCCAAACTACAGTAAATTTCTAGGCATCATTCGGTCCTCTGAAGGCAGACAACTACCACACCCCTTCCTACACCACACAGGTTGCTTCCCAACCTGTACCATAAAAGAAGAAGATGAGAAACAGATAGGACTAGTAAGAAATAGCAAAAATCACATGTGGGATTATCCGAAACACACTGATCACATAACTAGTGTAAGGAAGTGTAGGGAACTGCAAGGACAGAGACTCAAGAGGTACTTTTTGGGAAATGCTGTTGAAATCGTCCCACGTTGGTACTCTGCTAATAAGGGCTCTGAGCATACTCCTAGGGTTTGCTCACAAGTGGCTCTCCAACACCATCTCTGAGGACTGAAACTCTTCAAGACCTCAAAGCTTGCCTGATTGACTATTGACTAAGAGATTCCTATGTTCTGAAAACAGATACCAACTAATTGAAGGTTCACCTGGGCTCTCTCAGAGGCTACAAGAAGCTGAACCATTCACTGAAAATCGATTACACACACACACACACACACACACACACACACACACACACACACCTGATCATTTCACCAATTACTTAAACATTCAAGGTTCTTCCTACCTTTTCTTTTTCACATTGATATTTATACTCACATGAAATGTCATAATTTCTAATGAACACTGATGTCAAAATAGGATCCACTACACAATATTCACAAATTGGAACTTCCCTGCTGTCATTTCATAGCTCTTTTTAAAGTTCATACATATTTTAGGTGTTTGAGCTTATACAGAGAAGATCAGCATTGAAAAACTCTCTGAATACTGACAATGAGTTTTAAGCCTAGAGAACAAAAATTGTCCAATTTCATAGATAATAAGGAACCAAAGGGAGCATGGAAGCTGTAGTCGAATACCATTCACATGTGCATCTCTATTATTCTACTACTGAGGGGCGTGTTTTATTACCACTATGCATGCATCAATTGTCTTCCACGTGCACCTGCACAGGTATATCGAATTACTACAGTAGAATGAAATGTCTGAACTACTTGGTGGCATCTATAATGAACAATGAAATTTCGATCTTATATTTGGTGAACTTCCACTGTCTGTCCAGCCAATGGACCCTAAACAGAAGGGGGAATGAACCACGAGAGACTATGGACTCTGGGAAAAAACTGAGGGCTTCAGAGGGAGAGGGTGGGGATTGGGATGGGCCAGTGATGGGTCAAGGAAGGTACATATTGCATGGAGCACTGGGTGTTATATGCAAATAATGATGCCGCCAGCCGCCCCCGCGCGCTCCCGGATCTCCCGGTCTCAGTCTGGATCCCGTGAGCACACCAGGATTCCGGAGTTCCGTGAGAAGCCTGGTGGCGCGCGCACCCGGTTCAGGGTCTCAGTCTGCTGTTTCGCGGGTGCCGACCGTGAGTCCGCCCGCTCCCCCGTGCAGGTGGCCTGCCAGCTGCCAGCTGCCCCGCATGCGCTCCCGGATCTCCCGGTCTCAGTCTGGATCCCGTGAGCACACCAGGATTCCGGAGTTCCGTGAGAAGCCTGGTGGCGCGCGCACCCGGTTCAGGGTCTCAGTCTGCTGTTTCGTGGGTGCCGACCGCGAGTCCGCCCGCTCCCCCGTGCAGGTGGCCTGCCAGCTGCCAGCTGCCCCGCATGCGCTCCGGGAGCTCCCGGTCTCAGTCTGGATCCCGTGAGCACACGGGATTCCCGGGTTCCGCGAGATGCCTGGTGGCGCGCGCTCCCGGCTCACCGGTCTCAGTCCGCTCTCTCGCGGGTGCCCTCTGTGAGTCCGCCCGCTCCCCCCGTGCAGGTGGCTGCCGCTTCCCGGCGCCCGAACGCGGCGGCTCCCTCCCCCTTCCGTTTATCTTCCGATATCTGTGCCCGGTTTCACGGCTCCCCGCTTCGTACCTCAATACTCAGCGCTGGAGATGTTCATTTGTAGAGATCCAGATGTATCTTCCTGCGTCTCAGGCTGATTCCGTGGTTGTTTAGGCTGGTCTGGTACCTATCCAGCTCGACTCAGGGGACCTGTGAAAAAGGGGTCCCCTACTCCTCCGCCATCTTAACTCCTCTCTTGTACCTGAAATAGTATTTAAAAACACTCAGCTCAGCCTCTTCTACAAAGTGAGCCAATGCTTATAAACATGGCTAAAATATTCCCTTACCGACGATGACTTCCCAGCCATCGTAGTGTTTAACTGGTATGACTGTGACTTACATTAGTCAACATTTGCAGAGAAAGAACTTAGTGCATCCAGGGGGCACTTCATGTTGAAATTAGTTTGTGACAACGAGCTACTGTGTTTTATACTGCAGTCCAAGGGAATGGTGCCAGACATCTCTAAGGTGTCTAGCAGTTCTACAATTCTGATTTTAAGTGGTCTGTGTGCTTCAGAGATTTGGGCAGGAGAAGGGCAGGAGTCCAGAGACTGTGAACACTTCTGTTACCTGTGCTGACCATGGAGCAGGTAGCCTTCTGTGGGCATCATTTTGATTTCTTGGTACTCTTGTGAAAGGTGCTTTTGTCTCAAATTCCTCCATTTAGGAGTAATTATAATGATAAAAGTAATGTTTATCTTATATCATCTGTGGGCCCTGATCCTGGGCTCCCAGGGAAGCTATCTTTTAACATTTTACCCGGCTCAAAATGATTGGGCAAAAACTCAAAGCATGGGCCCTATTTCTGCCCCAAGCACATTTTGTAAATCTGCTTCGAGAAGAAAACAATAACCAAAAAAGACAACATAAAGTTAAGAAAAAATAAAGAACCTCTTTGGCTCCCATAAGATGAAAGTCATACTGACATTTACATACTGAAAATGCATGAAATCATTGCATTTCCTAAAGCCCAAGCCCTGGATGGTCTGAGAGCCACTGAGCTTGCCCAGAACCAGGCACACCCTAGCAGGGAGGTCTGGTGCAGAAAGTGAAGGGGCAGGACTCTGAGGGAGGTCTGCAGCTAGAGGGGTCCCTGGAAGGGGCCAGGTGTGTGGGTGGAGCCCGACCCAGGACCCCACCCATGCCTGTGCTGGGTTTTGGGTAGAGGAGGCACCTCTTGGACCCCCTGCACTTTCAGGGTTCCAGGGGCTTGAGGGCAGGTTGCCTGGCATCCCAGGGGCTGGGGCACCACCCTCCCTGACCAATCACTGCTTGGGGGTGGAGCTACGTCTCTGTGGGCTGTTCCAGAGTTGTAGTGGGGTGCAGACCTGGGGCAGAAGAAGGGGCACTGGGAGAGAGAGAGTTGCCATGTGGAGGTCCCGGCTGGTTAGTGAGTGCGTGCACCGGGGGTGGGGGGGTCCGGGGTAGGGTGCGCCCCAGGTGGGAGGCAGGGTTCTGGAAGGGCACCTGGAGAGGGTTCATTGTGGGGACTCAGGTGAGTTTTCTTTTTCCCTTTAAAGTCTCTTCTGCCCCATGTCCTCAACTGGCCTTATTCCCCATGCCCGTGAACTCCAGGGCGCCCACTCACCTGAGCTTTTGTGGGATGGGTTGCAGAATTTCAGGGTTTCACCTTGTTCCCTGGGAAGAGAGCGGCTAAGGACCTCACAGAGTCCCCACCTTCAGTGATGTGTCTCCCGGTTCTCTGACACAGTGCAGGTGATGCATCTTGAGCAGTACCCCAAGTTCAGCAGGGTGTGCCCTGGTCCCCCAGGCACAGGTGTGGCAGTAGCAAGCCCCAGAGCCGTCTCCCAACTTCAGCATTATGCCCCGTGTGCCTCCAGGTTAGTGGTAATTGGCTGTTAGAATCATGCAGGAAAATTCTCCAGGTGGGGGCCTGAAGGAGGGCGTAAACCAGACCCCACTCTAATTGCATTGGGAATAGACGAATTGAGGGTTTCTTTAGAAGAGTAAGTCTGCTTTCCAGAAAAGGCAAGGTCATTGGTCTATTGAGAATGAAGATAATTACTGATAAACAACAAGTATGTGTTGCCCCTTCACCCAGAAACCGAAGCAGGTGTGCAGGCTTTAGGTCAGAGGTGCCTTCTTCCCCCAGCTGACCTTCTCTGCTCTGGCTCCATGAGACCCGAGCGAGTGAACGTCAGCATCTGAGTCAGGGAGGCAGCTTGTCACAGGACGCCAGTGTTCAGAGAAAACACAGCTATTTTGGCATAATGTCCTATCTATGTCAGGACTGGAGGTAAAACCTCTCATTATCCCAAAACCTCCTGGGCTTTTCTCTTTTCTCTAGTTGAGCCACAAAGTAAAATTGAAGTAGCTGTCAGCATTCTGGGTTTGGTGCAAGAATTACTTAGTTTCCCTGCAGGTAGAACTTTGCAGGGGATCACAATTTCTCTGTCCATTTATTGCTTACAAATGTATTTTGACCATCTGTTTCCTAGGAACCCTCTTTTATTAGAAAGGGAAGGTGAGATTCACTCTGTGCCTGTTTGTAACATCTAATTTGTTCCTTCATCTAACAATGTTTATTCAATTGGGCCTAAGATATGGTTGAGTGGCCAGCATCTAGAGTTAGATGGCTTTTTTTCATCTGATACAGACTTGGATGATGTCATTTGACAAAGGTGATGTTTCATCATTGATTAGTTTATTCATCAGAAGAGTTAAAATTAGGGTGGAGGGAAAATTCAAAATCATCCAAAGTGGCCTGTTCCTGTTTAATAGTTGAGCTTGACTTTCTAGTTTTACTATTATCTCGATATTTTGAGGTGCCATATTCTGTCTGTAGTTTCTTTGGTGGTGGAGTCAGAAGGAGAGTCTGGGAATTCTTTTGGATAGTGGCATGCTGGTGGCTTCAAGGGGCTTGGCGTCAGGAGCCTTGGGGTGAATTCTGCAACTGCTTGCCTGACCCTGGGTGCATCTCACAGAGGTTTTGTTTCCTCTTATGAAATTGCCAGCAGATAATGTTCTGCTTAAAGGGGAACCCTCCCATCCTGTTGGTGGGAATGCAGAGTGGTGCAGACAGTCTGGGAAACAGTGTGGGGGTTCCTCAAAAAGTTAAACATTGAACAACCACATGATCCAGCAATTGCTCTCCTAGGTGCTTACCCAAAAGATACAAAAATGCACATTCGAAGGGGGTACATGCACCATGATGTTTATAGCAACAATGTCCACAGTAGCCAAACTATGGAGAGAATCCCAAAGTCCATGCACTGATGAATGGATAAAGCAGATGTGGGATACGTATATATATATGTATATATGTATATATATATGGGAATATGACCCAGCTTCAAAAAGAATGAAATCTTACCATTTGCAAGGATGTGGATGGATCTAGAGTGTATTAAGCTAAGAAAAATTAGTCATG
>NW_024423355.1:51571-54889 GCF_017311325.1 Ursus maritimus
GTATTGGAGTCCTCTATCTTTCTTGGTGAGTCTAGCTAAGTTTGTCAGTTTTGTTTATCTTTCCAAAAAAGGTAGCTCTCATTTTCACTGTTTTTTTTTTTTGTCTTTTTAGTCTCCGTTTGATTTATTAATGCATTCCTTTTTGGTATTTCCTTATTACTACTAATTTGGGGCTTTGTTTGTTCTTTTTTTTTCTACTTCTTTACCACATAAATCATGTTGTTTATTGGAGAGCATTTTCATGGACTGATGAAGACTTGAATTTCTATGAATGTCCCCCATAAAGCTACTTTTGCTGCATCCCATAAGTTTTTGTAGGTTGTCTTTTTCATCAGTGTCAAGGTACTTTTAAAATTTTTTTGATTTCCTCTTCGACTGTTGGTTGTTCAGTAGTATGTTGTTAAATCCCCACGTATTTTTTTAAGTTTATTTAGTATCTGACAGAGAGTGAGACAGCGAGAGAGGGAACGCAAGCAGGGGGGTGGGAGAGGGAGAAGCGGGCTTCACAGTGAGCAAGGAGCCTGATTCGGGGCTAGATCCCAGGATCCTGGGATCACGACCTGAGCTGAAAGCAGATCCTTAGTGACTGAGCCACTCAGGCCCCCCAATCTCCACCTATTTTTGACTGTCCCATTTTTTTCTTGAGACTGATTTCTAGTTTCATATCATTGTGGTTGGACAAGATTTGAAGCAGAAGTTGAAGAGAGCATTGAGATGAAAGGTTTGTTTCTTGGAGAGTTTTCTGAGGGCAGACCATGAGTTCTGTGGGGACGGAGGAAGGTTTTGTGAGACGGGGGGTGGGGTTAACCCTTGTTAGAATTACTGACTACTACCATGCAGGCTGTGTGCTACCGTTCACACCGTAGTCCTGATGGGCTTGTACTTCATTAGAAATATTTTCTAGGAGGTGTAGGCATAGCCTTCTCTTAAAGAAAGGTGCCATGTGGGTTCATGGCATGACCCCAGGTCAGCAACCAGGATGTATGGTATTGTGGGGGATCAGAACCAGGCTTTCTGTGGGAAGTGACGGAAATAGGGTATGGTGAGCTCCATGACCTCATAGGTGAGGTCCCGAGTGACCCACTGGGTGTTGGGTTCCGTGGATCTGTTTCATCAGGTGCTGTGGAATTCAGGGACACCCTCCTGTCTGTGGATTTGTGTGGAGACAGGTAGACATCAGTGTCTGACCAGGCACGAGGGTCGCACTGGACCACCACCAGAGGTGCAGCATGCGGGGGAGCCACTGCTTGGTTTCCACGAAAGCTGACCAGGGTCTGTGACCGTGATTCCTAGCAGCTGCAAGGGGAGAGGAGGCCGGGGGTGGTGCACACTTCCTAGACTTGTGGTCAGGACTAGTCTGGAGCCCACTGAAGTCAGCCACACCTGGCACAGAAGGCCCCCAGTCAGTGTAGCTGTGGGCACTGCTCCCATGGCACTTTCGGGCCGGCTCCATGCTGCCACCTCCTGCTTTTCATCATCATCTTCAAGGTCGTGTGCCTCTGCTCTTGCCCCATGGCCTCCGGGGTATTGTCCGTCCTCCATCTGGCCCTCGTCCCTGGTGCCCTGTGCAGTCCGATGCCAGGGTAGCCTTCTCGAGACAAACATCTGGCCCTGATGGAACACTTCCATGGATCTCGTGTGATGCGAGGATGATGTCCTGCCCTGGAAGGGGGCTGCAGGTCCCCAATCAGGAGAGCCATGTCTCCCTTTTCAGCATGGCCTGCCCTCCCCTCAGTCTTCTTCAGGGAAGCTCTCCCCACTTCCTGAGATGACAGCTCTGAACTTAAAAGTGAATGTTATTTTACATATCTCTATGCCTTAGTTCATCCATGGCATGTCTTTCAACGCCGTTAGTGGGTTTTTTTTTTTTTTTTTTTTTTAGCAGTTCTGAAGGGCTGTCTGCTCAAGGAGGGGATGACCTGGGTGGGGCAGCTTTCCCTCTCATCTCCCTCAGCCTGTCTCTGAGCCCTGGGGCCAGCTGTCCCACTGAGGATTGAGGGACCCGAGCCAGCCCATCCTGAGCCCAGGCTGTGTGTCAGCTGTGTAGACTGATGCGTGTCGGAGCGGTGGGCAGCTGGCATAGGCCAGGGGCAGGCAGTGTCTCCCCATTCCTTCCCTCCCTTCCTCCCAGAGGTAGCTCAGAGCAGCCTTCAACCCCTGCATCTCCAGATCCCTTGACCTATGCCTCCTGTGTTCAGCTGGTGACCTTGGAGTTTCGCATGGATTCTACCTCCCATACCCTCTCCTGTAGCAGTTCCTGGATCAGGGGAGGGGTCGGACCCTTGTCTGATTTTGGTCTTCTTCCTGTCCCGCACCAAGCCCACTCACCTTTGCATCTTCCATGTATGTGCTTGGAAGCAAGCCCATCCACAGGGAACCTATTAGCCAAATGGATCCAGGTAATGAACATTGAAGTAGAGATCCAGGATCCATAATAAACCTGCTCTGAAACCTGTCCCAAAGTCTGTGACTCTCTCACACTGAAACAGAAACAATAATAGCTTTCTGGACTGTGAAGTGACATGTGTCTCTACTTCCAATCTTGAAGGCATAGGTGCTGAGCCTGGACAGAAAAGGACCATGGCTCCCGTGGGCTGGGATCCACAGTAAGAACTCAGTGAAATCTGAATTCGAGGCATAGAATGAATAATTATTGTAGAGTGAATCCTCCCAAGTAGGGCTTATGCACATTGCAGAGGAAAAGCTTTTTCAAAGAGGTTCCTGAAAGAAAAATCTTTTTAAAAAATTTATTTTAATTCCAGTAGAGCTAACATACAGTGTTACATTCGTTTCAGGTGTACAAGAGAGTGATTCAGTAATTCTATATATTACTCAGTGGTCATCCAGAAAAGTGTCCTCTTAATCCGCTTCATCTATTTCACTCATCCCTCTATCCACCTCCTCCTCTCTGGTAACCATCCGTTTGTTCTCTATTGTTAAGAGTTTGTATTTTGCCAGGCCCATACTCAGGCAACCCTGTTTGGGTAGAGTTTCCGTGTCCCCTGCGAGGGGGGATGGGGGTGGGCACGCTGTGAGCCGGTATTTCCAGGCTTTTGTTCCCTGGCGGCTTTCTCTGGCGGTCTGCTGTGCCTCTTCTGAGAGTCAGAGCAGCAGAGGCTGAATTGTCACAGAACAGAGGGATTGCGGCCCATTCTCCACCGATGTTCTGGCCACTTTAACTCCGTTACTGTTGGTGCTGCTCAACCCTGTAGCGTCCCGGGATGTGCGCCCCACACCCGGCGTCCCTGCCCTCACTTCCAGGGCAGGCCCGTCTCTGTCCTTTGTGTTTCTAATGCTGCCAGCTGCCAGCCGCCAGCC
>NW_024423355.1:56741-71840 GCF_017311325.1 Ursus maritimus
GGTGCATGTGTCCCGTCTTCACTACCTCTGTCTCTTTGGGGTAAATACCCAGTAGTGCAATTGCTGGGACATAGGGTAGCTTTATTTATAACTTCTTGAGGAAACTCCGTACCATTTTCAAGAGTGGCTGTACCGGACTGCATTCGTACAAGGTTGTAGGAGGGTTCCCGTTTCTCCACATCCTCTCCAACATGTATAGTTTCATGTCTTCTTATTTTTAGATATTCGGCCTCGTGTGATATGGCATCTATAGGGGTTTAGATTTGCATTTCCCTGAAGCCAAGTGATATGAAGCATTTATGCATGTATCTTTTGGTCACCAGTACGTCGTCATCAGTGAAATGACTTCCCATTTTAATCCATCTCAAGACCTAAAGCTGGGTAAGGCACTGAAGCTGGATGATGCCATTGGTTGGAAGTGTGGAGAATTTCAAAAGATCTCCGTGGAGAGCAAGTTTAAAGGTCAGTGTGAAGCTACTAATTGGATCCGGGGAGATCTCTGAAAGTGGGGGTTGCCTGGGATGGGCTGAGGGGGGCCCTCCAATTTTCCTATGAATCCTTGCTGCAGCCCCAAATGACAGTTTCCTGCTGTGGGGCAGGCTGAGTCCTCTATTCGTGCAGAGGTGAGCCCAATGCCTGCTGCCTTGGAGGCAGGGAAAAAAGGCTCAGAGAACTCCCAGGCCGAGTGAGATGAGGGCACAAGGGCAGGTGAGTGTGAGCCTTGGGGTTTCATCCGGAAGGGCCCACAAAGGTCGGGGTTCACCAGCAGGGGCTCTCAGGGGCTGCCCCAATTCTCTTGCCCTGAATGCTCTGTTGTGCCCCCAAATGGTACAGTTTCCTGTGGGCTGCAGGCTGAGTCCTACGGTGTGGCTTGGGTGTCCCCAATCTCCCGGAGTAGGGTGCCAGGACCCTGGGGAGGGGACCCTCTGTGGCCAACCTAGTGTAGGGGTTAGGGTCCAGGAGCCCGGCAAGGACAATGTGCAGGCTGTGCGGCAAGCTCTGTGGAGGGCTGAGAGGAGGCCATGGGGGAGGGTGAGCATGGGCCTCAGGGTTGGGGCACGGGGGGCTTCCCGGAGTAGGGTGCCAGGACCCTGGGGAGGGGACCCTCTGTGGCCAACCTAGTGTAGGGGTTAGGGTCCAGGAGCCCGGCAAGGACAATGTGCAGGCTGTGCGGCAAGCTCTGTGGAGGGCTGAGAGGAGGCCATGGGGGAGGGTGAGCATGGGCCTCAGGGTTGGGGCACGGGGGGCTGCCAAAAGTGGGGACGGGCTCCGGAGGCCTCCCCATGTTCTCGTGCCCTGTAGGCTCTGTAGAGCCCCAAGGGGCACGGTTTCCTTTCAGGTGGCAAGCTGAGTCCTGCGGTGGGGCACAGGTATCAAAATGCCCCGGGGCTGCGGTGTAAGGCTCCTGGGGAGTCCCCCACACCCGCGGCTGACCTAGGGCTAGGGTTAGACCCCAGGAGCCCCACAGGACCAATCTGCTGGCTGTATGGCGAGCTACACGGGCTGAGGTGAGGGTGTGGGGAGGGTGAGCATGGGCCTAAGGGTTGGGGTGCGGGAGGCTGCGGAAGTTCGCTGGTGGCTCAGGAGGGCCCTCCTGGTTCTCCCGCCCTGAATGCTCTATGGCCTCCCAAGGCGCACGGTTTCCTGCGGGGTGGCAGGCTGAGTCCTCCTGTGGAGCTCAGGTGTCCCGAATCCCCGCAGCTGCGGCTCCAGGCTCCTGGGGAGGGGCCCCTCCACAGATGAACTAGGGTTAGGGTTGGGGCCCAGAAACCCCGCAGGCCAGATCTCCCCAATATGTGGTGAACTCCGCCGCAGGCTGAGATGAGGGTGCGGGGTGGGGTGAGTATGGGCTTCAAGGTTGGGTTTAGGGATAGCCGAAGTTCGCCGGGGGCTCTGGGGGCCCTCCTGGTTCTCCCGCCCTGAATGCTCTACAGCCTCCCAAGGGGCACGGTTTCCTGTGGGGTGGCAGGCTTTGTCCTGCAGTGGGGCTCAGGTGTCCCTAGTCCCTGGCGCTGCGGCACCGGGCCCCAGGGGACGGGCCGTACCCAACCGACCTAGGGTCAGGTCTAAGCCCCAGGAACCCGGCAGGCCTGATCTGCCGGCTCTGTGACGAGCTCGGTGGCAAGCTGAAGGGAACGCGTGGGGCGGGATGAGCGTGGGCCTCAGGGTTGGGGTGTAGGGGGCCACCGAGGATCGCTGGGGGCTCAGGGGGGCCCTACCAGTTCTCCTGCACGGGATGCTCTGTGGCGCCCCAAGGGGCATGGTTTCCTGAGGGGTGGCAGGCTGAGTCCCGTGGTGGGGCTCAGGTGTACCCAGTCCCCAGGGTTAGGGTACGGATTAGGGTACGGGTTAAGGTTAGGGTATGGTTTACGGTTAGAGTATGGGTGAGGGTAGGGGTTAGGGTTAGGGTAAGGAGAGGGTATGGATTAGGTTTGGGTTTAGGGGTTACAGGTTAGAGGTTATGGGTTAGGGTACAGATTAGGGTTTAGGGTACGGGTTAGGGTTTAGGGTTTGGGTTTAGGGTTAGGGTTAGGGTTGGAGTACAGGTTAGGTTTAGGGTACGGGTTAGGGTTAGGGTATGCGTTAGGGTACGCATTAGGGTATGGTTTAGGGTACGGTTTAGGGTTAGTGTTGGCATTCGGATTAGGGTACGGTTTAGGGTACGGGTTAGGGTTAGGGAACGGTTTAGGGTTGGGGTACAGGTTAGGGTTATGGTACAGGTTAGGTTACGGTTTAGGTTTAGGGTTAGGTTACGGGTTAGGGGCAGGGTTAGCTGAAGGGGTAGGGTTAGGGGTAGGGTTAGGGGTATGGTAGGGGTCGGGGTAGGGTTAGAGTTTAGGGTTAGGTTTTGGGGTTTGGGGTTAGTGGTTAAGGTTAGGGTTTAGTGTTTAGGGTTTTGGGATTAGGGTTAGGGGTTAGGATTTAGGGTTTAGTATTAATGTTAGGGTTTAGGGTTTAAGGATTAGGGTTTAGGGTTAGGTTTAGGGTAGGGTTAGGGTTAGGGTAAGGGTTAGGGTTAGGGGTTAGTGTTACGGTTAGGGTTAGGGGTTAAGGTTTAGGGTTTAACGTTAGGGTTTAGGGTTATGGTTAGGGTTAGACCCCAGTAGGCCAGCAGGACCGATGCGACGGCTGTGCAGCGAGCGGAGGAGTGGGCCGAGCTGAGGGTGCTGGCGAGCGGGTGTATGGTATCCAACGTTTTGGCGCAGGGGGCCTTTGAACGTCTCTAGAGGCTCAGAGGACCCTGCCCGTTCTCCCGCCCTGAATGGCCGGCTGCGCCCCAAGCAGCCAGGGTTGTGGTGGGGTGGCAGTGTGAGTCTGGCGCTGCGGTTTGGGAGTCCCCAGTGCCATGCGTTGCAGCGCAAGGCCCCTTGGGAGGGGCCCCTCTTAGGCCATCCTAGGGTTCGTGTTAGCACCTAGGAGTCCGGCAGGCATGATCCTCCAGCTGTGCGGTAGCGGAGGGCCGGGCCAATGTGAAGGGGCCGGTTAGCTGGAGCGTGGGCTGAAGCATTTTGTCATGGAAGGCCTTGGAAAGTCGCCGGGGGATTGGAGAGCCCTGCTGGTTCTCCCACCCTGAATGGCCAGTGGCTCCCTTAGCGGCCCGGGTGTTGGCGGGGCGGCATGGTGAGTACGGTGCTGGGGCTCGGGGGTCATCAATCCCCGGTGTCGCGGCGACAGGCCCCTTGGGAGGGACCCCTCGGGGGCCAACCTAGGGTTAGGGTTAGCCCGCAGGAGCCCGGTAGGCCCGATACACCACATGTGCGGCGAGCGGAGGGGTGGGCCAAAGTGAAGGCGCTGGTGAGCGGGAGCATGGGCCCAACCATTTTGGTACAGGAGGGCCTTCGAAAGTCGCCAGGGGCTCGGAGTGCCTTCCACGTTCTCCCGCTCTGAATGACTAGCGGGGCCCCTAGCGGCTCTGGTGGCTGAAGGGCAGCAGGGTGAGTCCGGCACATGGGCTCGGGGTCCCCATCCCCGGCTTTGCGGCGCCAGGCCACTCGGGAAGGGCCTCTCGGGGGCTGACCTTCACTTAGGGTTAGTCCCCAGGAGGCCGGCAGGCCCGATACACCACATGTGTGGCGAGCGGAGCAGTGGACCGATGTGAGGGTGCTGGTGAACATGAGCCTGGGCCGAAGCGTTTTGGTTCCGGGCGCCTTCGAAGGTTGGAGGGAGTTCGGAGGGCCCTGCCAGTTCTCCAACACTGAATGAATGGTGGCGCCCCTAGCGGCACGTTTAGGAAGGGACCCTCAGGGGCCGTCCTAGGGTTAGGGTTAGTGCCCAGGAGGCCGGCAGGCCTGATCTGCCGGCTGTGCGATGGGCAGAGATGCGGGCCGAGTTGAGGGCGATGGCGAGCGGGAGCGTGGTCCCCAGCGTTTTGGCGCCTTGGGCCTTGGAATGTTGCCATGGCTCGGAGGGCCCTGCCCTTTCTCCTGCCCTGAAAAACCAGCAGCGCCCCTAGTGGCTCCGTTGGCGGTGGGGCGGCAAGATGAGTCCTGCACTGCGGCTTGTGGATCCCCAATCCCCGGCTTTGCAGGGGCAGGCCCCTTGGGAGGAGCTCCTCCTGGGCCGACCTAGGGTTAGAGTTAGCACCCAGGAGGCTTGCAGGCCCAATCCTCTGGCTGGGCGGCGAGAGGTGGGCGGGCAGAGGTAAAGGCGCTGCCGAGCGGGAGCGTGGGCCCCTGCATTTTGGCGTGGGAGGCTTCAAATGTCACCGATTTCTCCAGGGCCCTGTCCGTTCTCCTGCCCTGAATGACCGGCGGCGCCCCTAGCGGCCCGGGTGGCGGCGTTGAGGCAGGGTGAGTCTGGCTCTGGGACTTGGGGTCCCCGATCCCCAGTGTAGCAGCACCAGGACCCTTGGGAGGGGCCCCTGAGGGGCCGACCTAGGGATAGGGTTAAGACCCAGGAGGCCAGCAGGCCTGATCTGCCCGCTGTGCTGAGAGCTGAGGGGCAAGCCAAGGTGAGGCCATGGGGAGCGGGAGCCTGGGCACCAGCGTTTTGGCCCAGGGAGCCCTTGAAGGTCACCGGGGGCTCAGAAGGCCCTGCCCCTTCTCTCGCCCTGAATGACCTGCGGCGCCCCTGGCAGCCTGGGTGGCGACAGTGCGGCAAGGTGAGTCTGGCTCTGAGGCTCTGAGTCACCAAACCCCAGCGTTGCAGAGCCAGGCCCCTTGGGATGTGCCCCATGGGGCCGACCTAGGGTTTCAGTTAGCCCCCAGGAGCCCAGCTGGCCCTATCCACCGGCTCTGCAGCAACCGGAGGGGCGGGCCAAGGTGAGGGCGCTGGGGAGCAGGAGCGTGGGAGCCACCTTTTTTGCACGGGGGTCCTTCGAAGGTCGAAGGGGAAATGGAACGCCCTGCCAGTTCTCCCACCCTGAATGACCCGCGGCGCCCCTAGCGGCCTGGGTGGTGGCGCGGTGGCAGGTGAGTCCAGCGCTGGGGCTTGGGGGTCCCCAATCCACCGCGTTGTGGCGCCAGACTCCTTGGGAGGGGCCCCTCGGGGGCTGACCTAAGTAAGGGTCAGCCCCCAGGACGCCAGCAGGCTCAATCCGCCAGCTGTGCGGTGAATGGAGGGGTGGGTCAAGGTGAAGTCTCTGTCAAGAGGGAGCTTGGGCCCAAGCGTTTTGGCTCCGGGGCCTTCGAATGTTTCCGGGGACTTGGCGGGCCATGCCCATTCTCCTCCCTGACTGACCGGCAGCGCCCCTAGCTGCCCAGGTGGTGGCAGGGCGGCAGGGTGAGTCAGGCGCTGCGGCTCGGGTATACCCAATCCCCGGTGTTGCGGCGCCAGGCCCCTTGGGAGGGGCCCCTAGGGGCCAACCTAGAGTTAGGTTTAGCCCCTAGGAGGCTGGCAGGCCGTATTCGCCAGCTGTGTGGAGACTGGAGTGTTGGACCGAGGTGAGGGCGCTGGTGAGCGGGAGCGTGGGCTCGGGTGTTTTGGCGCGGGGGACTTTTGAAGGTCGCCGTGTCTCGGATGGCCCTGCCCGTTCTCCCACCCTGAATGAACAGCAGCACCCCAAGCTCCCGGGTGGCGGCTGGGTGGCAGGGTGAGTCAGGTGCTGAGGCTCGGGGTCCCCAATCCCTGGCGTTGGGGTGCCAGGCCCCTTGGGAGGGGCCCCTCAGGGGTCGATCTAGGGTTACGGTTAGCCCCCAGAAGGCCAGTGGACCCGAATAGCGGCTGTGCAACATGCGAAGGGTTGGGCCGAGGTGAGGGCGCTGGCGAGCCTGAGCATGAGCCCAAGCATTTTAGCGCGGGGGGCCTTTGAATGTCAGTGGGTGCTCGGAGGGCCCTAACCGTTTTCTTGACCTGATTGAACGGTGGGCCCCTAGTGGCTCGGGTGGCAGAAGGGCAGCAGGGTGAGTCCGGCACTTGGGCTCGGTGTCCCCATCCCCAGCGTTGCGACGCCAGGCCCCTTGGGAAGGGCCCCAGGGGGGCTGACCTATGGTTAGGGTTAACCCCCAGAAGTCCGGCAGGTCCTATACACCACCTGTGCGTCGAGCGGCAAGTTGGGCCGAGGTGAGGGTGCTGGTGAACATGAGCCTGAGCCCAATCGTTTTCATTTGGGGCGCCTTCGAAGGTCGGTGGGGGTTCGGAGGGCCCAGCCCGTTCTCCCACCCTGAATGAACGGCGGTGTTCCTAGCGGTCCGGGTGGGGCGGGGCGGCAGGGTGTAACCGACGATGGGGTTGGGGTTCCCCAATCCCCAGCGTTGGGCCGCCAGGCCCCTTGGGATGGGCCCTTCGGGGGCCAACCTAGGGTTAGGGTTAGCCCCTAGGTGGCCAGCAGGCCCTATTCGCCAGCTGTGTGGAGAGCGGAGTGGCTGACCAAGGTGAGGGCACTGGTGAGTGGGAGGGTGGGCCTGGGGGTTTTGGCATGAGGAGGCCTTCGAATGTGGTCATGTCTTGGAGGTCCCTGCCCGTTCTTCCACCCTGAATGAACGGCACCACCCCAAGCCCCCGGGTGGCGGCTGGTCGGCAGGGTGAGTCAGGTGCTGAGGCTCGGGATCCCCAATCCCCGGCGTTGTGGCACCCGGCCCCTTGGGAGGGGCCCCTCGGGCGTCGATCTAGGGTTACTGTTAGCCAACAGGAGGCTGGTGGGCCCGATCAGCGGCTGTGTGGCATGCAGAGGGTTGGGCCTAGGTCAGGGCTCTGGCGAGCAGGAGCATGGGAGCCAACTTTTTTGAGCGGGGGGCCTTCGAAGGTTGCTGGGGAAACGGAAGGCCCTGCCAGTTCTCCCACCTGAATGACCTGCGGCGCCCTTAGCGGCCCGGGTGGCGGCAGGGTGGCAGGTGAGTCCAGTGCTGGGGCTCGGGGGTCCCCAATCCACCGCGTTGCGGCACCAGGCCCCTTGGTAGGGGCCCCTCGGGGGCTGACCCAGGGTTAGGTTCAGACCCCAATATGCAAGCAGGCTCAATCCGCCAGCTGTGCAGCGAAAGGAGTGGTGGGTTGAGGTGAGGTCTCTGTGGAGCGGGAGCGTGGGCCCGGGCGTTTTGGCACGGGGTGCCTTTGAAGGTCACCGTGTCTCAGAGGGCCCTGCCCTTTCTCCCTCCCTGAATAATGGCAGCACCGAAGACCCCGGGTGGCAGCTGGGGGGCAGGGTGAGTCCGGCGCTGGGGCTCAGGAGTCCCCAATCCCCGGTGTTGCGGAGCTAGGCCCATTGGGAGGGGCCACTCGGGGGTCAATCTAGGGTTACGGTTAGCCCCCAGAAGGCCGGTGGACCCGATCAGCGGCTGTGCAACACGTGGAGGGTTGCCCCGAGGTGAGGGCGCTGGAAAGCCTGATCATGACCCCAAGCATTTTAGCGCAGGGGGCCTTCGAAGGTCGGTGGGGGCTCGGAGGGCCCTGCTGGTTCTCCCACCCTGAATGAATGGCGGCGCCCCTAGCGGCCCGTGGGGGGCGGGGCGGCAGGGTGCATCCGGAACTGGGGCTTGGGGGTCCCCAATCCCCAGCGTTTGGGCGCCAGGCCCTTAGGAAGGGACCCTCGGGGGCCGTCCTAGGGTTAGGGTTAGTGCCCAGGAGGGTGGCAGGCCCGATCTGCCTGCTGTGCGAGGAGCGGAGTTGTGGGCCAAGTTGAGGGCGATGGGGAGCGGGAGCGAGGGCCCCAGCGTTTTGGCGCGCTGGGCCTTGGAATGTTGCCATGGCTTGGAGGGCCCTGCCCATTTTCCTGCCCTGAATAAAGAGCGGTGCCCCTAGCGGCTCCGTTGGCGGTGGGGCGGCAGGGTGAGTCCGGCGCTGCGGCTCGGTGTCCCCATCAGCAGCGTTGCGACGCCAGGCCCCTTGGGAGGGGCCCCTCAGGGGCCAACCTAGGGTTAGGTTTAGCCCCCAGGAGGCCGGCAGGCCGTATTCGCAACCCGTGTGGAGAGTGAAGTGGCGGACTGAGGTGAGGGCGCTGATGATTGGGAGCGTGGGCCTGGGCGTTTTGGCCCCGGGGGGCCTTCGAAGGTTGCCATGTCTCGGAGGGCCCTGCCCGTTCTCCCGCCCTGAATGAACGGCAGCACCCCAAGCCCCCGGGTGGCGGCTGGGCGGCAGGGTGAGTCAGGTGCTGAGGCTCGGGGTCCCCAATCCCCGGCGTTGCGGTGCCAGGCCCCTTGGGAGAGGCCACTCGGGGTCGATCTAGCATTACGGTTAGCCCCCAGGAGGCCGGTAGACCCGATCAGCGCCTGTTCGGCACGTGGAGGGTTTGGCCGAGGTGAGCGCACTGGCGAGACTGAGCATGAGCCCCCAAGCATTTTAGCTTGGGGGGGCCTTTGAAGGAGGGCGGGGGCTCAGAGGGACTTGCCCATTCTCCCGCTCTGAATGACCGGCGGGGCACCTAAGGCTCGGGTGGCTGAAAGGCAGCAGGGTGAGTCCGGCACTTGGGCTCGGGGTCCCCATCCCCAGCGTTGCGGCCCCAGGCCACTTGGGAGGGGCCCCTGGGGGGCCGACCTAGGGTTAGGGTTAACCCTCAGGAGGCTGGCAGGCCCGATCCGCCCACTGTGCAGTGAGCGGAGCGGCGGCCCGAGGTGCAGGCGCTGGGGAGCGGGAGCGTGGGCACCAGCGTTTTGGTGCCCTGGGCCTTTGAATGTTGCCATGGCTTGGAGGGCCCTGCCCCTTCTCCTGGCTGAATAACCAGCGGCGCCCCTAGCGGCTCTGTTGCTGGTGGGGCGACGGGGGGAGTCCCGCACTGTGGCTCAGGGATTCCCAATCCCCGGCGTTGCAGCGTCAGGCCCCTTGGGATGGGCCCCTGGGGGGCAGACCTAGGCTTAGGGTTAGCCCCCAGGAGGCCGGCGGGCCCTATTGGCTGGCTGTGTGGTCTGCGGAGCAGCAGTCCGAGGTGAGGGCGCTGGAGAGCGGGAGTGTAGGTACAAGCGTTTTGGCGCGGGGCACCTTCGAATGTCTCTGGGGGCTCGGAAAGCACTGCCCCTTCTTTCTCCATGAATAACCAGCGGCGCCCTTAGCGGCCCGGGTGTGGCAAGGCGGCAGGGTGAGTCCGGCACTGCGGCTCGGGTTTCCACATTATCTCGCTTGCGGAGCTAGGCCCCTTGTGAGGGGCCACTCGGGGGCTGACCTAGGGTTAGGGTTAGCCCCCAAGAGTCCAGCAGGCCCTATTCGCCGGCTGTGTGGTGAGCTGATCGGCGGGCCGAGGTGAGGGCGCTGGCGAGCGGGAGCGTGGGCCCAAGCTTTTTGGCGCGGGGGGCCTTCAAAGGTTGCTAGGGCTCCAAGGGCCCTGACTATTCTCCCATCCTGAATGACCAGCGGCACCCCTAGCGGCCCAGGAGGCGGCGGGGCGGCAGGGTGAGTCCGGTGCTGGTGCTCGGGGGTCCCCAATCCCCGGCGTTGAGGCGCCAGGCCCCTTGGGAGGTGCCCCTCGGGGACCGACCTAGGGTTAGGGTTAGACCCCAGGAGGCCGGCAGCCTGGATCGGCTGGCTGTGCGGTGTGTGGAGCAGCGGTCCGAGGTAAGGGCGTTGGCGACCAGGAGTGTGGGACAAAGCGTTTCGGTGTGGGGGCCTACGAAATCGCCGGGACTTGGAGGGCCCTGACCATTCTCCCATCCTGAATGCCTGGCGGCGCCCTAGCGGCCAGGGTGGCGGAGGGACGGCAGGGTGAGTCCGGAGCTGGGGCTCGGGGGTCCCCAATACCCGCCATGGCACTGCCTGTCCCCTTGGGAGGGGTCCCTTGGGGGCCGACCTAGGGTTATCCTTAGCCCAAAGGAGGCTGGCAGGCCCGGTTCGCTAGCTATGTGGCCTGCGGAGGGGCTGGCCTAGGTGAGGGCGCTGGTGAGCGGGAGCGTGTGCCCAAGCGTTTTGGCGCGGGGGGGGCCTTTGAAAGTCACCGGGGGCTCGAAGGGATCAGCAAGTTCTTCTGCCCTGAATGACCGGTGGCGCCCTAGCGGCCCGGGTGGCGGCGGGGTAGCAGGGTTAGCCCAGAGCCGGGGCTCGGGGGTACCCGAGCCCCGGTGTGGCGGCACCAGGCCCATTGGGAGAAGCCCCTCGGGGGCTGACATAGGGTTTGGGTTAGCCCCCAGGAGGCCGGCAGGCCTGATCCGGCAGCTCTATGGTGTGCAGAGGGGCTGGCCGAGGCAGGGCACTGGCGAGCGGGAGCGTGGACCCTAGGGTTTTGGCACTGGGAGCCTTCGAATGTTGGCGGGCGCTCTAGGGTCTTGCCCGTTCTCCCTCCCTGAATGACCGGCGGAGCTCCTAGCGGCCCGGGTGTCGGCAGCGCGGCAGGATGCATCCAGCGGTGGGGCTCGGGGATCCCGAATCCCAGGCGTAGTGGCACCAGGCCCCTTGGGAGGGGCCCCTCTGGGGCCGACCTAGCATTAGGGTTAGCCCCCAGGAGGCCGGAAGGCCTGATCCCCCGGCTCTGCCACATGAGGAGGGGCTAGCCGAGGTGAGGGCACTGGTGAGCGGGAGCGTGAGCCCAAGAGTTTTCACGCGGGGCTTTCAAAGTTTGCTGGGGGCTCGGAGGGCACTGCACATTGTCCCGCCCTGAATGACCAGCGGCGCCCCTAGAGGCCAGGGTGGCGGCAGGACTGCAGGGTGAGTCCGGCGCTAGGGACTCAGTAGTAGAATAATAGAGGATGCATATGTGTAAAATTATTCAACTACACCTTCCATGCTTTCCCTTTGGTTCCTTATTATCTATGAAATTGGACAATTTTTGTTCTCTAGGCTTAAAACTCATTGTCAGTATTCAGTTTTTCAGTGCTGATCTTCTCCTGTATAAGTTACCAAACACCTAAAATATGTATGAACTTTACAAAACGCTATATTGAAAATGACAGCAGGGAAGTTCCATTTTGTAAATATTGTGTCAATGGATCTCTATTTTGACATCAGTGTTCATTAGAAATTATGACATTTCATGTGAGTATAAATATCAATGTGAAAAAGAAAAGGTAGGAAGAACCTTGAATGTTTAAATAATTGGTGAAATGACAGCTGTGTGTGTGTGTGTGTGTGTGTGTGTGTGTGTGTGTGTGTGTATTGATTTTCGTGAATGGTTCAGCTTTTGTAGGGCCTCCGAGAGAGCCCAGGTGAACCTTTCAATTAGTTGGTATCTGTTTTCAGAACATGGGAATCTCTTAGTCCAATAGTCAATCAGGCAAGCTTTGAGGTCTTGAAGAGTTTCAGTCCTCAGCGATGTGTTGTAGACCCTGTGAGCAAACCCTAGTATGCTCAGATCCCTCATTAGCAGGTACCAACGTGTGACGATTTCAGACAGCATTTCCCAAAGAAGTACCTCTTGAGTCTCTGTCCTTGTCACTTCCTTACACTAGTTATGTGATCAGTGTGTTTCAGGATAATCCCCACATGTGATTTTTGCTATTTCCTACTAGTCCTATCTGTTTCTCATCTTCTTCTTTTATGGTAGGGGTTGGGGTAACCTGCGGGGTGTAGAAAGGGTGTGGTAGTTGTCTGCCTTCAGAGGACCGAATGATGTCAGAAGTACTGTAGTTTGAGGTCAATTGTCCATCGTCTGAGTGTCAGGAATTCCATCACTTTACTTTGATGCTAGTCTGTTCTCTTCAAGCCGTCCTCAGAAATAAGGACGTCATCCATCTAGGGAATACTGGTTTGTGTGTATGTTTTCATTTTAGGAAAGGCCTTGCTGTTCCTTGAAAATAATACTGTAGAGCACCCTTTCCTGTTCTTATGGGCCATCAGTCAATCTTTTGTGAAGTATTCATTTATAAATAGACTTTTATGGTTGATGGCAGAGAATTCTTTCTGACAAGTCTTTGTCATGTGTGTATTGCAAATCTTTACTTCCCAGGCTGCGGTTCACTTTTTCATTTTCTTATGGTCATAAGATAAGGAGAAATGTCACATTTGTATGAAGTCCCACTGAATTCTTTTTAAATGGTAGGCAACCTATGTCCTACCCCAAGATTGACAGGTTCTACGTCTTTCAAAAACTGTCCAATGGGAAGCTACAATCCATCTCAAATTTATAAATTGCATTTTTAATTCTAATAGGGTATTTATAGACTGGTTTGGATTTTCTATGTACACAATCATATTATCTGTGAATAGTCACAATTATCCCCTCAATTCTTATACTTTTTGTTTCTCTTGCCTTCTAACACTGGTAGATTCTCCGATGCAACCTTGAATAGAGCAGCATTGTTTGAAGATTTTAATATACCTTTCTCAATATCTGACAGAAAAAGCAGACAAAACATTGGTAAAAATGTGACCTAATTGACATATAGGGAACATTCCATAATAAGTGCAGAATACATTATTTTCAAGTGGTCATAGACTCTTTACCCAAATAGATGATAGGTGGGGCCACGAATCAAGTTGACAAATGTTAAACCCTGAAATTAACTAGATTCTATTCTTAGACCACAGGAGAATTGAGCCACAGTCATAGCGAAAAGAAAACCAGGAAGTCCTTCAATGTTTAAAAATTAAATGGAACTTTGCTACATATCCTAAAGGTCAGAGAGGGAATCTCAATGGAAATTCTGAACCTTTTCTACATGAGAGCTCACACACAATGGCACTTTCTTTGTGAAGAGCATTATAATAACCTAGAGAGGAGTTGAGCCTTAAGTCAGAGTTCTGCCTCTCCCAGCCACACCTGGCAGCCTTGACCTGTGGTCCCCCTCAGCTGCCCTGTGTGGTGGCTCTGAGCTAAGAGGGTCAACATGGCCGTATGGAAATTAGAAGCTACCCACTCTTAGTGATGACGTTGCTATTGTGTCATCCTCACCAGTCCAAAAACATGATTTCTGAGTGCAATATGACACAAGAGCGACTTCTTGGCCTTCCTTCAGGTTTGAAAATCATCTGGTGAGTCATCTATTAGAAATATGGATTCAACATGTGTTCTTTCTTCTGGAAAAGAAATAGACCCCATAACAATTATGGCTTCCTGAGCCCCTGTTCCCGAGAGACATCATACTGGCTCTTTGTAGCATACTGCCTCTTAAACTTCTCAACTAGGGTGTAGATATTTTTAGGCACATTTTCAGGTGGTTAGACAGGGACTCAGATGATATGAGTCACAGAGGATTTTAGTGTCAGAAACCTAAGTGGGATCCCCAAATTGACTCCAAATCCCTTGTTGTTCCATACAGGGTACTATTTCCCTCTTATCTCTGGTCTTCTCGATCTGGAAAACTATCAAGTATCAGGATTTTCTTGTCATGTGGACAAATGGAACGAATTCAGCGGGCCTTTTCATATCTGCCCATGGTGATCATTAAGATCATTATCTCAGTGGAGGACCTCTGGGTAAGATACTCAAAGATCCTTAGGAATACAGACAGTATAATATTTTTCTGGTATTAAAGTTACTGAAACCAACTATCTTTTTTAGTCCATTCAGGCTCTTGTATGTTCAGAGGGTGCTGTAAAACGGGTCTGAAATAGTATTTAAAAACACAGCTCAGCCTCTTCTACAACGTGAGCCAATGCTTATAAACATGGCTAAAATATTTCCTTACCTACGATGACTTCCCAGCCATCCTAGTGTTTAAATGGTATGACTGTGACTTACATTAGTCAACATTTGCAGAGAAAGAACTTAGTGCATCCAGGGGGCACTTCATGTTGAAATTAGTTTGTGACAACGAGCTACTGTGTTTTATTCTGCAGTCCAAGGGAATGGTGCCAGACATCTCTAAGGTGTCTAGCAGTTCTACAATTCTGATTTTAAGTGGTCTGTGTGCTTCAGAGATTTGGGCAGGAGAAGGGCAGGAGTCCAGAGACTGTGAACACTTCTGTTACCTGTGCTGACCATGGAGCAGGTAGCCTTCTGTGGGCATCATTTTGATTTCTTGGTATTCTTGTGAAAGGTGCTTTTGTCTCAAATTCCTCCATTTAGTAGTAATTATAATGATGAAAGTAATTTTTATCTTATATCATCTGTGGGCCCTGATCCTGGGATCCGAGGGAAGCTATCCTTTAATATTTTACCCGGCTTAAAATGACTGGGCAAAAACTCAAAGCATGGGCCCTATTTCTGCCCCAAGCACATGTTGTACATCTGCTTCGAGAAGAAAACAATAACCAAAAATGCCAACATGAAGTTAAGAAAATATAAAGAACCTTTTGGCTCCCATAAGATTAAAGTCATACTGACATGTACATACTGAAAATGCATGAAATCATTGCATTTCCTAAAGCCCAAGCCTTGGAGGGTCTGAGAGCCACTGACCTTGCCCAGAACCAGGCACACCCCAGCAGGGAGGGCTGGTGCAGAAAGGGAAGGGGCAGGACTCTGAGGGTGGTCTGCAGCTAGAGGGGTCCCTGGAAGGGGCCAGGTGTGTGGGGGGAGCCCGGCCCAGGACCCCACCTATGCCTTTGCTGGGTGTTGGGTAGAGGAGGCACCTCTTGGACCCCGTGCACTTTCAGGGTTCCAGGGGCTTGAGGGCGGTTTGCCTGGCATCCCAGGGCCTGGGGCACCACCCTCGCTGACCAATCACCGCTTGGGCGTGGAGCTACGTCTCTGTGGGCGGTTCCAGAGTTGCAGTGGGGTGCAGACCTGGGGCAGAAGAAGGGGCACTGGGAGAGAGAAAGTTGCCCTGCTGAGGTCCCGGCTGGTTACTGAGCATCGTGCACCGAGGGTGGGGGGGTCCGGGGGAGGGTGTGCCCCAGGTGGGAGGCAGGGTTCTGGAAGGGCAC
>NW_024423356.1:0-2995 GCF_017311325.1 Ursus maritimus
CTATCACTCTTTCTCATTCTTTTCTGCCCTTTGAGAAGCTGATCTGAAGTAAGGGCTGGGCTAAGCGGAGGTGAATATTAAAGAAAGGTTTCACTTAGTGGATTCGAGAGGAACAGTACAGATGGTTATTTTGATTGTTATCTTTTGTGGCTTTGATTTGTATAAATGAGTTGGCATAAAGGAAGCAATTCATCCCATTTGTTTTTGTCTCTGTTCCTTCCCTGTTTCACTTTTCCTCCCCTGGCTATTACTTCCCTCTGAGGATCAGAGGAGAGGGGTGTCCTCCCTAGAACCTCTGACCCCAGGAGGCTGCTTACATGCCTATTTTCAGGAGAACTAGGATGGGGCTTGGGGGTGTGTGATTAGTGTCCCACTTAGGAATATTATATTCATGCTGCTGGGGCCATGTCTCCCAGAGAATGAAGAATGGGGGAAAGCTATGAGGAGCTCTGTTCTCTGTGCCAGTTAGGTGCTTGCTCTCAAAGCTAGAATGGGGACTAATCTACATCCAAACCTCCCTAATCTAGGGAACTCTATTCAAGGACACCTGACAAGCTACAGCTTCATTAAGCAAAAGGAACGTTGAGTCCTGGATGTGAGCTTCGCTGGGTGCTTGGTGAGAAATAAGTTCCCAGAACTCATGAACTCAATTCTCATGCTTTACCATGCCTAGAGTCCTCATACACTCTATCAATTCTCCCATCCCTTTGTGGCTCCACAATGAACCTACAGGGGTTTCCTGATCTTACCTATGTCTAAAGGCAGCTGAGACCCTCTGTGGCTCTGAGAAACTCTTATTAATAGCTATGGAAAGGCTCAATATCATGAGGGAGCAATCTATAGATCCATTCTGGGGGTTGTGGGAGCCCAAAGGTAGCATCATACAAATTGAGAGCTAAATGAAAGAAGGTCAGACTGTCTAAAGGCCAACTGTTAGATTTGAGCTCCTTAGTTGAGAACTTTGGCCATTCTCTGCTGTGACTTTTAGCCAGGTTGGGGAGCTGCAAGAAGTGATAGTTGAGATCTGTTACTACTGTGGGGCATGACCATGAGGGTGGGGGTGGGGTCTTGAAACCCTGAGTGCGAGAAACAGATGCAATCTCCACCCTGGATTATATCCAATGTGTCGATGTCCCAACATCATTTTTCCCTTACCAATTTTAAAGTTTTAAAAACCTTTTAGGGTTTTTTGTGGCTCTTTTACCTATTTCTGACTCAAATGTAGGTTTTCTCTCAGTCTGTTGCTGGGTTTTTACCACTTGCTACTTGTCTCTCTACTTTTCCTTTCATCCCTCTCTTTTTGCCCTTCTCTCGAGCGTGCTCCCTCTCTCCTTTATTGTCATTCTGTTTATATACTTAACAAGAGTAATGGTGGACAGTTGTTCAAGGCCCTGGTCCAGTCTCCCCCTGAGAGACAGACACTTTGTTTGCAAATGAGAAACAGGTGTCTCAAGGTGTCTGGGCTGGTAAGCAGTGGGGCTGGGGCTCTCACCCAGTAGTTTGGCTTCAGAAACCACACTCTTAACTGTGACGCCATATTACTCTCAGCTGTGTTGTCCCCTTTGGGTCTTAATGAACAGCAGCTTTGTGTCAATTCCATGAAATGGAATTTTATACCACCTGAGAGTAGCTTTGAAACATACAGGAAATGTTGCCTGTCACCTCCTCTATCAGCATCCCATATTCCCTACAACTTGGCTGCTGTTCTCCAAGGATTATCTTCCTCTTGGATTCATGGGTGCATTCAGTTAAAGTAAGGGCAATTTACTTTGTGCCCTCTCTATATCTGCCCACAGCACCACTGGAAGCTTTTTGGGCTCGAACTACATTTCTCTTTTTGTACCGCTTTCCCCAAGTTCCTCTGTAGTCCTGGTGCTTCTCTTGTCCCACTCTCCTTTCTACTTCTTTACCTGGACATTACTTTTCTCTTCCTCTCTTCCTGTTTCCATAACCCAAATACCTCCTGTCCTATTAGACATGATCTCCTCGCATGTTTATGGGATTAAGACAGGTAAGAACAGCAGCCCCCCTTTCTCATTCTGTGATATTTAGATGATCATCTTGTCTCATGTGGTGAACATGAAGAGGAAGAACAGAGCCCTGGAATGTGGGTAGAGACACTCTAGACCTTTGTACTGGGATCTGGACTGAAGAAGGAGAAGGACTTCGGAATGATTCTATCAGACCTCGTGGTTCTACTGAATATAGGTGCATATAGGGACAGTCAGAGGACTGTGGCAAGGACAGGGCCTCCCCCTTGAGTGCAGAGTGTTAATATAAACACTAGATTTTAGCAAATAGATGATATGCCTCTGAGCCAGCATCAGAAACATTCACGACGCAGGAGAGTGGGAGGTCACAGGAACTAGCCTGACTGTCCCTTCAGAGGATGGGCAACACAGGGACCATGAGAATAGAACAAGCACTGTCTGAAGGTGGGGCTGAGGCTTCTCTCTCTTCAGGCCACACTTCCTGGTAAGGTCCAGATTCCAGTAGTGCCATTGTTCCTCCATATCGTTACCAGGGCCTGGCGTGGTCTGTTTTGTTGTTTTGGTTTGATTTTAATGTTAGCTATTCTATTGGGTGTGTAGTTGGATCTCATTGTGGTTTTAATTTGTGTTTCCTTAATAACTAATGATGTTTAGCATCTTTTCTTATGCTTACCGGCCTGTTGTATATTTTCTGGGGGTGAAGTGTCTGTTGAAGTTTTGCCTACATTTTTAGTTGGTTTGTTGCCTGTTCATTTGTGTTTGAAAATTTTTAACAGGTTTTGGACAGAGATCCTTTATCAGGTATATGATTTACAAACATCTTCTTTTTATCTGGTGGCTGTCTTTTCACAGTCTAAATAGTATCTTTTAAAGAGCAGTTGTCTTTCATTTTGATGATGTCCAATTTATTAATATTTATTTTTATTGGACCATGATTTTGGTGTTGTAGCTAAGAAATCTTTGCATAGATGACATGATACTCTATATGGAAAACCCAAAAGAAG
>NW_024423357.1:0-2757 GCF_017311325.1 Ursus maritimus
GGTTGTTTCTACAAGTACCCTTCTCCTTGGCTTCTGAAGCTTGCTCTTCTTTTCCTTCAGGTTTTAGCTCAAATGTCACCTCTTCAAAATAATCTTTTCTGATTGTTTCTTCTAGGTAGGATGTTATTTAAAATAAGTTCCTTGGGGCGCTTGGGTGGCTCAGTCATTAAGCGTCTGCCTTGGGCTCAGGGCGTGATCCCAGCGTTCTGGGATCAAGCGCGCATCGGGCTCCCTGCTCAGCGGGAAGCCTGCTTCTTCCTCTCCCACTCCTCCTGCTTGTGTCCCGCTCTCGCTGCCTCTCTCTCGGCCAAATAAATAAATGAAATCTTTAAAAAATAAATGAATAAAATAAGTTCCTTGAAGGCAATACTATATTTCTCTCATTCTCTATAATGTGTCTACGCCAAGTATAGACCCTCAATCCACATATTGGATGAATATATAGTTATGGGCACATCAAAGGCGTTCCCAGTGTGGATAAGGTTTTCCGGGTGGACATCTTGCCGGCAGTACCTGGGAGGTTGCAATGACTTTAAGGTTATTTGTTAGAATGCCTATTTTCAATTGCCAGAGCCTAGATAATCCTTGCATCTTTTTGAAAAATAGCAAAGGCTTGGGAAGAAATACCAAATTGCCAAATTGGGGAGGGATGACAATATGATCCAGGGAACGGTGGTGGAAGCACAAGGTGTTCCAGAGGTTGAGTCATTCATCATCAACATTTGGGACCCTCTCTCCAGTGCTTCCTTGTGCAATTTGTGGAAGAACAAACCCATGTCATCATTTTCTCTTCATCACCTCCAAATAGGCAGCTCTACACTCGCTGATGAGAAAATCATTCCCGACTTACAGTAGGCACAACATAAACTGCTTAGACTGACTGAATAAATGGATTCAATTTCCACCTTAAAGAGGGACTTCATTGGAGAGTGCCAACACCCCAGGCAGTGCCACTGATCAGATTACAGCTGTGGGTGTGATGGGCCTGCATACAAATTCTACACTAACACACTTTCTTGCAGGTACCGCACCCTTGTGGGAGGATTCATTCATTCAGTAAGTCACTTACTGAGCCCTGTGCGAGGGGCTGAGACTGCCAGTCAGCAAGGAGACAGTGTGCCAGATAAGGCCCAAGGGCACCACCTACAGGTGCACGGGAGACAGTGGATGAGCACCCCATCAGTGAATGAGACCCCTGGCCTGGGTCTCATGAAGAGAGGGTGTCTTGGAGTAGGACGGGCTGTCGGTAGAAAGCTTATAAGAAAGTGAATGTACTTATAAGGAAAGAGAGTGTATCTCCAATGTGATGTTAACCTAAAGAAAATCTGCCATGCTGCTAAGCAGCTGATAATTCTGGAAATCCTGGTGCTAATCCAGAGATCCTGGGAAAAACAATAAGACACTCAAGGGGAACACAGGAGCTACTGCATGAGGGTGAGCCAGGCTCATTTCACAACTGATCAGAGGTATCTCTTAGAACCTTGCGGAATGATCAGTGCCTGGTCATTTGTTCAGGTGCATATATGTGTGCACACACATACACACGTACACACACTCTATCTTACGAGGGTGTACTATGGAAGAAACCTGTTCTGTAAATATTCTTTGACATTAGATTCCCACAAAAGTACAAAAATTTTTATGTTCATGGCAAAATCTAAAAAATCACCAACCACAGGAAAATTCCTTACATAGAGAGAGATCGAAGACAATATTTTACAAATTGTTGCACGCAGCACAAATGTAGTTTGATGTGTTGATAAGTGTTCTTTTCAAACAAATTTTATTTAAATTCAATTTAGTTAACATATAGTACATTATTAGTTTCAGGGGTAGAATTTAGTGACACACAGTGCTCATTACATCAACTGCCCTCCTTAATACCCGTCACTCCATTACCCCATCCCCCCACCTACCTCCCCTCCAGCAACCCTCAGTTTGTTTCCTATAGTCAAGAGTCTCTTATGGTTTGCCTCCCTCTCTGTTTTTATCTTATTTTATTTTTCCTTCCCTTCCTCCATGTTCAACTGTTTTGAATCTTACATTCCACATATAAGTGAAATCATATGGTATTTGTTTTTCTCTGACTGACCTCTTTTGCTTAGCATAATACCCTCTAGGTCCATTCACATTGTTGTAAATGGCAAGATTTCATTCTTTTTTTAAGATTTGTTTGTTTGTTTGTTTGTTTGAGAGAGAATGTGTGTTTGCACGCAGCGGGAAGGGGCAGAGACAGGGAGAAAGAGAATCCCAAGCAGACTCTGTGCTGAGCGCAGAGCCCAACGTGAGGCTCAATACCAGGACCCCAAAATCATGACCTGAGCTGAAATCAAGAGCTGCACACTCAACTGACTGAGCCACCCAGGTACCCCAAGATTTCACTCTTTTTGATGGCTGAGTAATATTCCATTGTATGTATTTACCACATCTTCTTTATCCATTCATCTGTCAGTGGACATCCGGGCTCTTTCCATAGTGTAGCTGTTGTGGACATGGGGGCAGTGTTAAAGCGGCGGAGGAGCAGGGGGACCCTGAGCTTGCCTCGTCCCTCAAACACAGCTAGATCAACATCCAACTATTTTGAACAACCAGGAATATGATCTGAGGATTAAGCTTATTAAGTATTCTTAATTAAATAATTAAGAATTACTCAAGGGGCGCCTGGGTGGCTCAGTCGTTAAGTGTCTGCCTTCGGCTTAGGGCGTGATCCCAGAGTCCTGGGATCGAGCCCCACATCAGGCTCCTCCGCTGGGAGCC
>NW_024423357.1:2858-2992 GCF_017311325.1 Ursus maritimus
TTACTCAAACCAGTACCTTGAAAATATTTTGTATACAACAGCCTCTTCTCAGAGATACCAGTAATCCTAAGAATACTCTCTAAAGCAGAAAATATCTGCAGTAACAAATCTAGTTAATCCTCTTCAAACTTTCA
>NW_024423358.1:0-2986 GCF_017311325.1 Ursus maritimus
AAGTGGCCCTCAAATAAGACCATTTATGTCACAGGTCATTTTGGGGGCAAGAAAATTCTGAAGAATGGGCTTCCTGTTCTTTTTCTAGTTCTTTACATGTAATAGGAATTGAGATCAAGAGTCACATGCTTTACTAACTGAGCCAGCCAGGTGCCCTGCAATCTACAGATTTAATGTAATCACTATCAAAATACCAACAGGATTTTTCACAGAACTAGAACCAATAATGCTAACATTTGTATGGAACCACAAAGTATGTTAACCACACTGGAATTAAAATTTAAAAAGAAAACAGAATAAAGAGCAAGTGATATAACCAGAGTAAGGAGGTTTATTTCATAATGATAAAGGGGTCAATTCATTAAAAGAACATGACAGTCTTGAATGTTTATGCACATAATAGAGCTCCAAAATACATGACACCAAAATGGACACAACTACAAGAACAAGTCCATAATAACAATTAAATAATTCAATACCCCTTTTTCAGTAATTTATGGAAGTAAATAGAGAATCTGTAAGGATAAGGAAGACTTGATTAATACTATTAACCAACTTGATATAATTGATGTTTATAGAACATTCTACCCAACAACAGCAAAATGCACATTACTTCCAAGTCAACACAAAATATTTACAAAGATAGATCATATTCTGTGCCATAAAACAAGTCTTAATAAAATTAAAAGGATTCAAGTCATACAAAGTATGTTCTCTGACCACAGTGGAATTATATTAGAAATTAATATAGAAATATTTCTGGAAACCCCCAATACTTGGAAACCAAATAATAATTCTCAAGTAAATGACCTTAGATTCAGCCTAAGAAAACAGCAACAAAAGAGCAAGTTAAACTCAAAATAAGCAGAAGACAGGAAATAAAGATCCAAGCAGAAACCAATTAGATACAGAAGATGAAAATAAGCCATAAAGAGACAAATACATCAATATAACAGAACAGAGAGTCCAGAAAAAGACCTACACATATGTGGAAAATTCAATTTTTCACAAAGGTGCAAAGGCAATTCAGCAGAGAAAAGACATTTTGCTCAGCAAATGGTGCTGGAACAACTGCAAGTCTATATGCAAACAAAACAAACAACAATAAAACAAACTTCAAACCATATCTGGTACAGTGGACAGAAATTAACACAAAATTGATCCCAAACCTAAATGTAAGAACTAAAACTATAATACTTCTAGAAAAAAATGTAGGGAGTAATCTTTGTGACCTTGGATTTGACAAAAGTTTCTTAAATAGAACACTAAAAGCTTGATTTATAAAAGAAAAAATTATAAATAAAACTTCCCCAAACTAAAAAGTTCTGTTCTTTGGATGATACTCTTAAGTGAGTGGAAAGACAAGTCTCAGATGGGAAGAAATATTTTCCAATCTTTTTTCTGATAAAATAGTTGTATCCAGAAATACAAAGAATATATAAAGAACTCTCGGAACTCTGTGATAAGAAAACAAATGACCCAATTAAAAAATGGGCACAACATCTGAACAGACACATTAACAAAGAAGAGATACTGATAGTCAAGAAGCACATAAAAATGTTCAACATCATTAGTCATCACGATAATGCAAATTAAACCAATAATGAAATACCACTACACATTTATTCTGAAGGCTAACATTAAAATCCTGGTTATCCCAAGTGTTGGCAAGTATGTGGAGTAGCTGTAATTCTCATATATTTTAGGAATGTAAAAGGAAAATAATTTGGTAGTTCATTTAAAATTTAAATCTATGTTCTACCCATTTAAATTCTAGATATTTACCCAAGAGAAATAAAAGTGCATATCCACAGAAAGACTTACATATGAATGTTTAGAGCAACCTTATATGTAATATCCGAAAACTGCAAACAAACTAAATAACTTTAATGGGCATCAATACCAATGAGCTCAAACAGTGGTACATCCATACAATGGAATACTATTCACCAATAAAGAGGAACTCTTGATACAATTCACAACATGAACAGGTCCAAAAACAATTATGCTGAGTGCAAGAAGTCAGGCAGGACAGAATACATAATGGTATGATTCCATTTATACAAGTTCTAGAAAATACATGGTAATCTATACTGGCAGTAAACAAATTAGTGGCTGACAAGAGTGGGGCAGGGCTGGGAGAGGGAGGGTTGGGATGGAGTGTTTACAAAAAGCATGTGAAAATTTTGGGAAGTGATTGGTTCACTACGTTGATTGTGGTGGTTTCACAGGTGCACATGTATGCCCAAACTTTTCTAATTGTATACTTTCATATGTGCAGTTTAAGTTAATTAAATCTCAAAAAAGCTGTTAAAAAATGTCAAACAAAAGAAGCATCCGTATTTATAGCACCCAAGTTGGCCATTCTTGAAGTTCTCTACAAATCCTAACTGGGATTAAGGTATTTTAATGAATTTTATGCAAATGTAATGAGAAAGTGGATTGAGGAGCAACTAACTGTATTTTAGGTAGGAAGATTTATTTTTCTTAATTGCTGCAAGGTCTGATAATGTACACATAATTATGTTGTTAATTGGCACTTACAAGCATATGTGAGTTTCTCTAGATTTTATTTATGTGTAACATAGTTCGCAGAAAAGAGGTCAAAACACTAAAAACTTAGTGCTTCCTTTATTTTTCATATTGCCAAATATATAGACATTTTATTAAACTAACGAGTGAAAGATAGTTGGGAAGAGAGTTTTTATTGTTTGCTTTTTGTTTTCCTCAGTTTCCTATTTACTTGTATGTGGTAATTCTAAGCATTGCTATATAAAAACATCCCAATGAATGGTACAATAAAATTGGTAAAAAAAATTTTTTGCTTTACTTTTTTATTTTTATTATTTATTTAAACAATTTTATTCATTCACCCGACAGAGAAAGAAGCGAGAGAGGGAACATGAGCAGGGTGAGTGGGAGAGGGAGAAGCAGGCTCCCCGCCTAGCAGGGAGCCCGATGTGGGGCTCGATCCCAGGACCCTGAG
>NW_024423359.1:0-2985 GCF_017311325.1 Ursus maritimus
GGTCCACAATTACTATGACGTGGCAGCAATGAAAATCAGAATCAGTGCATGTTTCTAGTTGGTAGAGTCTTTAACTATGTTTAACCAACTGGCATGTTTTTATTCAAGGAGTTCCCTATCCTAAAAATACAATATTTTTAGCTCTTTTTTCTCAATACACCTCTCCTTTTAACTTCATCATATTGAAGGAGATCATCAAGAGATGTGACCTCCAGCTGACCCACAAGCTGGACCCAGGCAATCAGAGGCTCCTCACTCCCACCCCTATCCTTGGAATGTACATTCTACCCACTGTTCTCATAACCGGAGCTGTTTCAAGGATGCAACCTTGAAAGAGTAATGTGTTGTTGAAACCATCTGGACTGAATATGTGATTGAACCCCACTAAGGTCTCTATGTAAACTTTTAAGATTCTGGCAGGCAGGTGCAGAGATCCTGAGGCTGCCAAAGACAAGCTTTGTATGTAAGTTCCCTTGCTTGTTAAACCTACCACCTACCAATCTGGAGTCGTCTGCCTTTTTCTTCAGTCTTCCCTTGCCTTTCATGTACAGGGGCCAATTCGTGAACCAATAGCTATAACTGATAAGGAGCAAATTCCTATAGAAAAATGTATACATTTCTTGTCTGGGAACCAGTACTGTAGTACCGCTACTGTAGTAGTCAGTACTTAATACCAAAGTATTTAAGAATGCAGTGATTAAGTGAATACCATCTGGGTTCTGAGCTATGTGAGTCTGAATCCAAGTTTAATTGTTTACTATACCTTTGTGGCATTGAAGAAGTTATTTAAACTGCCTAAGCCTAAGTTCTGCATCTATGAAGTGGAAATAATATTAGTACCCATCTCATATGATAATATAAGTAAAGCACAATTCATGCATATGTAAATATTCAATAAATAATTGCTATTTTTGCATAAGTAATATTAACAAATTTAAGTTACATTATCATATAACTCACTATAGAAGTGTTATAATTATCACATTTCTTCCGGAGTTTTTTCCCCCTCACATATGACTAGCAAAAATATTGAGGCAGAAATTTTTTCCTTCATACATATTCTCCTATGGGCTGCCACTGTTAGCATAGGGATATAGGCAAATAAGAGATGGGAAGTGATGTCTTTATGTTAAACCTATATTTCCTAAGTAAGGTCAATACAGAAACGCACTTCCTATTTGTCTGGGTGAATCTTTCCCTTTCACAAGTGGAAAAACATTTTCACAGAGCCTCTAGGAGACTCTGATATGAGGGTATTAGTTTGTGAGAGAGAAAGTAATCTTTCCCTTCTTGTACACTTGGACTGAGAGCCATCAAAGTAAGTTATCACCTGTTCTCACATCCCTTGAAATCCTGATTAGTTCTCTAGCAAAAGTACTCTTTTCTGTTATGTTTCACCACCAGCTCCGGGAAACAGCATGCCTGCTTTTACATTGAAACTTCAGTGGTCGTGCTTTAAATAAACTTTTATCCTTGTATGGAGGAATGACTTACATGTACTGTAAAAACTTAGTTTTCTCTGCATAGATCCATAAATATTGCTTTAAAGTCCCTTTCAGGAATTCAGATTTTCTTATCATTGCTTTTATGCCTCTTTTCTCTTAAAATATTTAAATTTGAAAACAATACTCTTTTTTTCTAAACTCCCACCCCTTCTACCATTTCTCATGACTAAAGTCGCAAGAGAGAGAGATGAAGTCAAATTTGTAATGTGAACTATATATACCTGGAATCAGAAAACAAACCTTGTGAACAAAACATTTCAGAAAACAATGTACAAAGATGAGGAAAACACTGAATTTGAAATCAGAAGAATTATTTTTAGTTTCTTCAACTATTTATGAACTGTGTGACCTTGGACAGGTCACCAGGTCCCTCTGAATCTCAGTTTGCTTATCCACCAAGTGAGAGTCAGTACCTGCCTGCTCTGCCTCTTAGAGCTTCAAAGAAGAGAAAATAAGATAAGGTATAGAAGTATTATATAAATTCCACATCCCCATTCAAATATTTCTAATGGTACAGGATTAACTGTTCAGCTGCTCTTCAAAAACTTTTTAAATGTTGTGAAGAGTTTGCCGTCTTTTATAATCGGGGATCATCCATTGTCCTGCCATGTTGGAGGGCTTGGGGTTCACTACTGCCAGAACATCTTATACCACATAATTCTTTGAACATTAGGATATACTGATAAGAGAGGGATTATGCAAAAACATACTGACATTTTACCTAAAGGATTAATGAATAATTTTCCTTTATCCTATTTTTAAGAGAAAACTCTTAAAAAGTCACAATATTGACTAATATATTCCCCCTCATCTACATAATATAATATATTCTTCAAACTTTTTATTATCCGTGAGTGGCTATAAAATCTCAGCTGTCAAAGTGATTTTTTTCAGATTTATAACATCCATAAAAAATTTTGGTGTAAAAAATATTTTCTACTGAGCTAAAACTGTCCTAGCCTCGTGAGTGGTTTTTTTTTTTTTTTTTAAAGTGTTATTTTCCATAGCATAACATCCAGGTGTTAATTTAAACTTGCATTCTGAAAAGGAAAATATCCATTGGTATTGCTGATTTTTTTCTTTTTAGTTTTGATTTTTTTATACTAACTAGAATTTAACACCTAACATAACAGTATGGATTAAATGACCCCAGAACTCCATTCTTTCTGGGCCTAGAATTAGAAATTTCTTTGCATTCACGAACATTAATTGCTAGCATACTTTAAATATACACATAAACATCTCTGAAATGTTTAAAAAGGAAATTTTAGAAAACAGTGAGTCATACCTGGATTTGACTAACTTAAAAGTAACATAGTTAACTTGGGTAAGTTGAAATAGAATATACTAGCTCATATCAATAATATAACTATCTTGCCTTGTAATCATATATGTTAAACCTGCTTCCTCTCCTCAAATTCTTTTTTTTTATTTTATTAAATTTTTTATTTTAATTCCAGTATAGTTAACATACAGTGTT
>NW_024423360.1:0-2984 GCF_017311325.1 Ursus maritimus
ATCTGTGAAAAAGGTCAAAGCATTAGGTAAAGGTGAAGAGGTTGTGACTTTGGGTAAATAAAGGAAGTTCGCTTAAAGAAAGACAATAAAGGGATAGAAGGGTTATGGGAGGATAAATTTCCCACAAATTGACTAAGTGCAATTTGCCAAGATAGATTATTTTGCAGAACAGTTTCGATCTGTGCCTTAATAAGAGGAAGAACGATTGTCGAAGGATCCAAGCCAGTTAATTGTTGAGCGCATTTCCGTTCCATCTGCAAGAGAGTTCTAACATGATCCAAGTAAACCATTAGTGTTCCTGTGGTATGGTTTGGTAAGAACAGCCGTTCCACAAGGGCTTCATGCTGGATTAAGAGACCAGTAGGTGAATGAAAAGTAAGTAATGTTAAAGTAATGTATTCGGTACAACTCTTTGAGTTTGCATCTTATGAATTTGTTCTTCTACAAATTGCAGCTCTGAAATGGCTGCTTCGTTGAGGGTACGAGGACTGTTTAAGTCCAGATCACCTTTTAATAATTCAAAGAGATTTTGCTTTGTAGGTAGGAACTCCTATCTTGGGTCTAATCCAATTAATGTCTCCTAATAATTTTAGCATATCATTTAAAGTTTTAATGGCTTCTTGCCGAATTTGTACCTTCTGGGTATGTATTGTGGTACAATCCATTATATAACCTAAGTAAGAATAAGGGGTGGAAGTCTGGATTTTTTCAGGAGCAATGACAAGTTTGTGAAGATCAAATTGATATTTGAGAGAATGGAAAAAAGTGGCTAATTCTTCTTCCGTTTTTGCTGCACATAAAATGTCATCCATATAATGGATTAAGTAAGCTTGTGGATATTGGACCCAAATTGGTTCAAGAATTTGGGCCACATAACTTTGGCATATGGTAGGACTATTAAGCATTCTCTGTGGGAGCACCTTCCACTGAAAGCGCCTGAAAGGTTCTATGAAATTAACACTAGGGATAGTGAAAGCAAAGCGGGGACAATCTTGTTATGCAAGTGGAATTGTATAGAAGCAGTCCTGTAAATCAATAATAATAAGAGGCCAATTAAGAGGTACCATATTGGGGGAAGGGAGTCCTGGTTGGAGCGGTCCCATAGGTTGAATTGCTCCATTAACCACTCTTAAATCAGTAAGTAAACACCATTTTCCAGATTTCTTTTTGATTACAAAAACTGGCAAATTCCAAGGACTACTATATCCTTTTTGAAGCTGCTCTTGAACCAAACTTTGCAGAGCCTCTAATTTTTCTTTGTTTAATGGCCACAGCTCGATCCAAATGGGGCATTCATCCTTCCACGTTAGTGGGATTGGCTCTGGCAGGACCCATTGGAGGCTGAGCAGTGGCCCCTACAAAAAAGGTGGATTGGCGTCCGTCTCTTTGGTAGGAGGTGGTATCATTATATACGCTTCCCATTGTTGGAGTAGATCTCGACCCCATAGATTAATGGGAATGTCTATTATATATGGCTGAATATATCCTTTTTGTCCTTCAGGCCCTTCGCATGGAAGAATATGAAGACTTTGGTTTACATTTTCTGCTTGTCCTAAACCTGAAATAGTTATTGCTGCAGGGCCCTGAGGCCATTTCTTAGGCCAATTATCAGTTCCAATAATGGACACATCTGCTCCAGTATCAATAAGTCCCTGAAAGGATTTTCCCTGTATCTTTACATAGCAGGTCGGTTTTTCTTTGAAAATTTTTTCAGTCAAATACACTCCTGACTGACCGGTACTTCCAAAGCCCGTGTCACTGTGCATTTGATTTTAAAATTTTCCCTTAATATATGGCAGCAATAGTAACTGCGCTATTCGGTCTCCCTTAAAAAAATTATATGGGGTATTGGAAGACATTAAAACCATGATTTCTCCAGTATAATCTGAGTCAATGACTCCTGTAAGGATGAACACACCTTCTTTAGTCAAACTAGATTATCCTAAGATTAGTCCTACAGTATTGTTCGGCAAAGGGCCAAAATAGCCTGTAGCAACCTTCTGAGGAATCTGATTTGGGAGTAATAAAAAGTTTTCTCTACGCGGGAGATCAAGTCCAGCACTCCCTGGTGTGGCATGTAACAAATCTAAAATTGTCCCACATTGAGGTTGTGGGGTGTCCCCTTTTGGTTCGGGGCCGGGGGCTTGCCCCATAACCTGTTTCCCTGTAGAGCAGTACCATCTTTGTGAACTTTAGAGTGGCACTGACTGGCCCAATGATTCCCCTTTTTGCATTGGGGACAGAGCCTAGGGAAATTATTTCTTTTTCCCATCATATTTCTGTTCTTAAGATGGCATTGGGCGTGAGTATGCCCGCTTCTTCCACAGTTGAAGCATTGTCCCTTGAAACTATTTGTTGTTAAGGCTGCCATGGCCTGAGCTAGCAAGTCAGCTTTGTAGGTCTCAGTGCCTACACCTTGGCACAATTTGATGTAATCAGTGAGCATGCCTTTTCCTTTAAAAGGAGCGATAACTTTCTTACAATCTGCATTTGCATTTTCATAAGCCAGCAATTGTAATAAAGTGTTGCCAGCTTCCACATTATTGATCTGTCTTTTAATAGCTTCCTGTAATCTTCCTATGAATTCAGTACAAGGCTCCCTAGCACCTTGAATAATCTTTTGAAAGGAAGCATTAGCAGTAGCTTTAGACTCAATTTTTTCCCAAGCACGTAAGCAACATCCGCGAAGCTGTTCTATAGCTTGGTTGGTCATCTGCACTTGCTCCTGCGCTTGACTCCAAGGTCCCATCCCCATCAACTGTTCTAAAGAGATAGGCATGTTGTGAGCTCAATTATAATTTGCAGCCATTTCTGCATGGTCTTGCCAACACATATGAAATTGTAAGAATTCCTCTGGGGACAGGACAGTCTTTGCTAACAAAGACCAGTCCATGGGAATCAATCGGTTGCCTTCTGCAATGCCCTTAATAAAGCCTATAGTGAAGGGCGAATTAGTACCGTAGTTTTGAACTGCCTGTTTTAAC
>NW_024423361.1:0-2983 GCF_017311325.1 Ursus maritimus
TGAGCTGAAGGCAGACACTTAACTGAGCCATCCAGGCACCCTCTTTTTTTTTTTTTTTTTTTGGTCTAATTGAAGCATTGTTAGGAATCAAAGTACAATCGGAATCACAGCAGAAATACTTTTTTCTTACGTGAGACTGAGAAGTAGAACATCAGTTCTAGTCGGCACAGTAACCACCGTGATAGATGAAGCGTCTTCAACAGGTGGCTCAGAATTGATCCTTTGGGGAGGAGGGACAGGGGTCTGGCTACAAAACAAGGATGCATAGTGTAGAGTAAAGTTCAGGTATACCTGCCTTTTCCCACAAGCTGCAAACTTACATCCCAAAGAAAGAGAAAAAAGGACATGACTTTGACTAAGCCCTCCCACTTCTAAGAATATCACACAGACATCATTGGACAAGTGTATAAAGACACAGGCACACACACGTACACACAGATGTGTGGGTTGTTTGGGCTGGCCCAGCATCAGAAACAGCCATCACAAGGAAATTGGGTAGACTTTGGAATCCATGGAGATACAGTGGAATATGTCGGGGCCCACTTAGAATGATGGAGGACCACGATGAAGACCTGTACATATGGACCTAAGGGTGCTCACAATAATTGGTGTGTCACAAAAGGAGTTTACACACCTTGCTGTGTGTGTCCTCAGTGGTTGCATGGCCTAGGGTTCAAGTGTGGGCCCTGGAGCCGGAGGGCCTGGGTCTGAATCGAGCCCCATTGCTTACAGCTGTGGGGACAGAGGCACAGCCACGTTGCTTGTCCCTAACCATTCAGCCTTTTTTCTTCATCTATGAAACAGAAGCATTAATTCTTGTTTTTTGGTTTTTTGCACGGATCGCATGGGCTGATCCGTTTGTGTTGCTTGGTGGAGTGCCCCGCACATAGTACCGGGTGTTTGTTGTGTTGTCGGGATTGCAAACATGATATTTATCTGCGCACGAGAACTGGGGAGGAGGCATGTCAAAATATCTCTGGAAGGTGAGATTTGGCATCATCTTAACTTAGGTTTCTTGGCCTACGTGTGACTTCTAACTTTTCAGCTAAATATTTGCGTGCCTTACATTTTAATTTTCCCAAATCCTGAAGTATGAGGGAAAAACAGGGGCATCTTATATTTCTGGTGACCTTTTTTTTTTTTTTTAACCATTGAGTTGATTTTGAATCAAGTCAGTATGAATGGAAGATTGTTTGGAAGGTGTTCGGGAGTCTCAGCAACCATATGGCGGCCGAGGCTCCCGGGGAGAGGGAGCACGAGCCTGAGTGCAGAAAGACAGCCTCTCTACCTGTTCAGCCGCGTGACTGAAACACAGGAGCAGGACTGACGTGTTTGAAAATGGGACCACTCACGTTTTTTTCTCCTTATTTTAACAAAAGGCCAAATTGGATTGAAACAAAAAGTACCTGTCATAAGGCATTCTTCCTTTTATTTTAAGCACCAGTAATCTCAAAGGATGACAGAAGCTGGGAGTAGAGCTTTCCCAGGGAGCAAAACTCTAGGAAATCATTACTGCGCCAGAAGAAGTGATTAAAAAAATTAGGTCACCTGGATAATAATAAACTCTGATTCTTGGGGCACTTAAATAAGGAACCTGCAGCGTCTCATTAAAAAAATGTTAGTCATTTTCAAAATGTAGAAGAATCAATGTCGTGTGGAAGGTGGTGTTGCAAATGCACGTGTCTGATGCCGAAAAATCTGAGTGGCTGGGATGTGTCACCTGGGGAGTTGGGCCGGGCCGCCAAAGCAGGGGATTGTCTGTTTGGCTGCGGCTGCTGGTAATATACAGGCCCCTCAAGCACGATGGGGGGACAGGAGAAAAGCCTTCAGCTACGAATATCTGTCCTGTGAAATTTCAGATTGAAATTGAAATCCCAAATTCCAAAAAAGAAAAAAAATTAGGGAGTGATTATTCAGAAAGGCTTTTTTGTTGCTGTTTGAAGATAGGATTTTTTCTTTCCCCGTTACACAACTAAAATAAAACGGTAGTAAGTATAAAACGGATTTGTGCCCTCGATTTCAGGCACGTTCTGCACAGAAACAAAGTAACCATTTCACAAGATCTGGTTTTGGGCGGTGGAAACAAAACCCTTGGTAAGCCTCTCAGCCTTTGCAGCAGCTTTTCGTTTGTTAGGGGTGGCGTGGGAGGTGTAGAAGGAAAAAGGCCTGGTCCCGGACGTGAGTGGCGAGTGTCGTCTGACGGGGAATCCCGAGAGGTCCTTTACTAAGTCCTCGAGGTGCAGGTTGTAAATGTCGGTTGAGCGAAGAGGCAGGTGCCCCAGGAGAGGCTGGGGCGGACAGTGGGGCAGACCTGGGTTCAGATTGCGGCTGTGTTGCCTTGGGCTACTTGATGTCTTTTACCAGCTGTAAAACGGGGCTAATAATAGAACCTTCCTTGAAGGGCTATCGTGGAGTGACCATGATACTGCCCATCTGTGTGTGGCCAAGGGATGGGGGCACCAGGCAGAGGGGGTGACTGCCATTGTTGTTTGGTCTTTACAGGACTCACTGAGGCAGATGGGGATCTGGACCGACTTGAAAGTCAGGAAGCAAGCAGGGGGCGGGGTGGGGGAGGGAGAAGTAAGGGCCAAGGAAGGGACTGAGGCAGGTAAGAGGCATAATAAGGAGACCAGCCTTACTGGAGAAGAGTGAGAAATTAGGCTGGCTGGGCATGGACCAGCCTACAGAGGTTGTTGAACATAACGTGGTAGAGGTCGGGCAGCTCTTGGAGATTTTTGATGAGGAGAACGATTTGAAACAAGCAGTGCTTGGAGATCAAATTGGCAGAAGCAGACCAGACAGATCAGAAAAAGGAGAAGGGTTGGTAGCTGTAGGGGGGGAAAAATGAGACAGAATGGATAGGAGAGAATTTCCTAATCAAAAAACATTTATTAAGAAAAATATGTACTCAGGGGCGGCCGGGTGGCTCCATCGGTTGAACGTCTAACTCTTGATTTCAGCTCAGGTCATGATCTTGGGGTCC
>NW_024423362.1:0-2977 GCF_017311325.1 Ursus maritimus
TCCGCGTTCTCGGTCCAGCCGGACACCTCTGGCCAGGAACCGGACGGCGAGGGAGAGTGAGAGGTCAACAGAACGCTCCTGGGTACCCGTGCGAGGCCTCCAAAGGCCGCAAGTAGAGAGCAGCGGCAGCCCCGGGCGTGCGGCCAAGGCGCGAGGGCCCGGGGCGGTCCCGCTCGTGGAAGGGGCGTGTCCTGGCGCGTGCGGAGGGAGGTGCGAAGGGTAAGGGGCGGTCCCACCCGCGAAGCCCTGGGACGCTGATTGGCTGAGCGCCGTGGAGGCGCGAGGAGGGGGCGTGCCTCACGTGAGCCCTCCAGGGGCCGAAAGTGCTCGGGTAGAGAGGAGAGCGCGTGCGCGGAACTGGTCGTCGGCTCCTCCCTCTCCTCTTTCTGGGGGCAAAGGGTAGGCAGTATTAGTTTGGACATCAGCGCCTCATATCCGCGCTTGCAGACTCCAGCCATGGCGGGGCCTGAATGGGAGTCGCTGGAGCAGTGCTTGGAGAAGCACCTGCCACCCGCAGACTTGCGGGAGGTGAAACGCATTCTCTATGGCAAGGAAACCAGGTCTGGGGCCCAGAGGCTGGGGTGGGGAGACCTTGGGGCCAGCGAGTGTGGGTCTGGGGAACCAAGTAGAGTGCTTCAGGATCTGAAGGGTTCTGAGGGGTCAATGAAAATCTGAGTTGGTGAGCAGAGGCCTTAGGAGATTTAGATGTGATGGCTCTGGGCCTCAAGGGTTGCACAATCCCTGAGTGACCTTTACAAGCCAGTTCTCCCCTTGTTGCCCAGAATTCGGAAGGGAAAAGAACCTGGAGGGGGAAGGACAGATTTTTACACTCTGTGGCTTTCTCTGTGGCCACCCAGTATGCTTTACCTACTTCTAGTGACCAGCAGGACCCTAGAGCCAGGCCTGTGTTCTGGGTGTCTGTCTGGGTCAGTGCCTCCAGCCAGAGCCCCTAGCAAGTCACCTGACTGTCCAGGCCCAGCCCCTACTTCCTGCAGTTACTGGGCCTCTGGAGATCGTTGAAGGTAGAGGCTGACTGAAGCTGGTTGGAGTAGGAACCTTTCCCACTGGCAAGCCACAGGAGTTAGTTACCACAGTCAGTGCAAACTTTTTCCACTCCCAGCCAGTCATGTGCATCACTAGGACTTTCTGAGTTTAGTGCACCGCTGGACGCTGGGTATACAAAGCTGGAAGACACTTTCACTCTTGTTTCTCTTCAATCCACTTTTCTCCAAGCAACTGGAGATGTAAATCATATCTTGTAGCTCCTTTGCTTAAAACTCTGTGAAGGAGGAACACCTGGGTGGCTCAGTCAGCTAAGCATCTGCCTTTGGCTCAGCTCATGATCCTGGGGTCCTGGGCTCCAGCTCCACTTTGTCGGGCTTCCTGCTCAGCGGGGAGCCTGCTTCTCCCTCTCCCTCTGGTCCTCCCCAGCCCTCCCCCCCGCTCCCCCCCCCACTTGTGTGTGTGCACGCTCTCTCTCTCTCAAATAATGGATGGAATCTTTAAAAAAAACAAGAAACTCTGTGAAGGATTCCCATGGTTCTTAGAATGAAATCCAAACTCTGACCCCATGCAGCTCCTGACTTAATCTCCTTCCACTTCCTTGCCCATTGGTGGGCTCCCCCCTCCCCCACCAACCCAGACTGTGCACTTCCTGACCTTGTGGCAGTGACCTGGAGGCAGGAACCTGATCAACCTGAAACTCAAGGGTATTGATTGGATCAGTGGTTCCCAACCACTGGCTGCAGTGGAGTTACTGCAGGGAGGCCAGATCTCAGATCTGAGAGAACATAAAGTGAACTTTACCATCTGCTAGTGAGCAGAGCTAGTGGACGGTGAAGGTAGAACAACTGCCTTTGGGGGTAGGAGTGGTACAGAACTCTGTCGAAAACGGCTCTTCATACCCAAAGAGGGATACCCGGGACTGGATGACCTTCAAGGTCCCGCCAGTGAAATCATGCTGGGCTACTACTTTCCACCGTACCTGTCAAGAAGGAAGCCTCTTAGAGTTGAAGGTGTTGAAAGTGTCTTAAAGCAAGGGTCTCAGGATGGGAATAGGTTTTGTTTGGGTTTTTTTGAGGATGAGGTGGGTATGTTCTTCTGGGAACAGAGATGGAGAGAGTCTGTGGTGTCAGAGAGAGGAAGAGAGAAATAAGTTTTTCCTATAGGTGATTGGCTGGGGCACATTCTAGAGACTGGGATAAGGACTGCCTTGCAAGAGAGACCTTGTGTGGGCATTTGGATCTCGCCAGAGTGGGGAGGAATTATAATGGGTGGTAAAATGAGAGCCAATACCCACTGGCCGGTGATGACTGGGCCTCATCAAAGGGCTTGGCTTACAATAAACTGTTCATGAAAAGTTCTCTTCCAGTCAGCACTGAGGCCTTTCAGGCTTTACCTCTGGGGTATTATCCTTTGTACTTGCTCAGTCCTTGCTTTTGGGTGGGATTTGGACATGCACAGGATTGTGAACTGAAGATGGAAAATCATTAGTCATTTAAAAAGTCTTCTCCCTCTTAACCCCCTGCTCACTCCTTACAGCCTGACTGACATGGCCACCTCTATGAGGGCCTGGTGGAGCCCGAGTCTTCAGCCCTTCCTCAGGACTCCTGACTGCGTTCCACGCAAGATCACCTTCTTTCCCAGTTAATTGCTGTGCCAAGCACAAAGACTATCTTTAGTAAATGTTTGTTAAGTGAATGAGCTAAATGGGCTTTTGCCTGGGCCAGGCAGATAAAATCCTCAAAGAGCATGGACTCTCAATTTTAAGACAACCAGAACCAAGAAGCATTTATTCATTCAACAAACATTTATTGCATGTTTCTTTTTGTCCTGGGCACTAGGAGTACAAGGATAAGTAAGCCATGGGTCCCCCCCAGCCGGAGGGGCTTTCCACCTTTTGATGGTTGTCCTACATGGTAAGAGAAGGATGCAAAGAGAGCTGGAGAGAGTATACATGAACAGGGTGGGGGAGGTT
>NW_024423363.1:0-2976 GCF_017311325.1 Ursus maritimus
CAATACACTTAGGATCACACCTGAGGTCTATAAGATATAAGTAAGGTTAAAGAGCATAAGTAAGTTAGATGATCAAGTGGCCAGATTCTCACATCACTTGTCTTTCTTACACTGAAGAATGATGCTCAGCTCAACTTATGATTTCTTGGGAGGGTGATTCCTATCATTCTCGGACCATTTGATTGTCCGACTTGTTCGGAGAAAGAAGTATTTTAAGATTTGCACATACACAGAATTCTGGACAATGGTGAATGGCTTGACTGGTTAATCAGAGGTAAGGAATATAATTAGAAGATCAGAGACAAAAGAAAGTCTGAGTAAGGGGCATATGGATGAACCCATGGAAGTGGAATAAGTATGGAATAAGTATTTATGTGTCAGATATTAACCCAGCCATAGAGCATCCAACACGGGGGAAACACGATAGACCAGGTAGATGGGATGACTTATCCTATGGTCATCAGTAGTCTCTATCCTCAACATCACACTGCATGACAGAAAGGGGCATAAATGGAAGCCATGGTGGTTGAACAGGGATGGTGGTTGAACATGGGATTAATAGCATGGGCTCCCTCTCACTATAGTTGATTTAGGTACTGTCACTACTGAATGCCTAACTTGCTAGCATCAGAGACTGACACTGAGCTCTCAATATGGCAAAATCTCTCAGGCCAGTCACTTAGTAGCAACTGGATTATGTTGAGCTTCTTCCGCAGTGGAAGAGACAATGATTGATCTTTACTAGAATTGATACTTACTAATTTAGATTTCTCTTCCCTGGCTACAGGATCACTGCTAACTCCAGCATCACAGAATTATTTATCTATGGATATGTTACTCATACACATTGCCTCAGACTGAGGGAATCATCTTATGGCAAAACAAGAACTACATACATTCTACATTGTACAATATGTTGCATTATCTAGAAAGGGACAGTGAGCTATAAGTCAGTTGATCATTTTAGAATTCTTTTGCCAGGGGAGCAGAAAGAATAAGAAAATAGAGTTATTATATTAGAAGGTAGAGAGTTACCCTTATTATGATAAGAACTTAGGAATGCTGCTAGAGAAGGAGACAGGAAACAGTGTGCCTAGAATTCAGGGGTCCACTAAGACATTTTTGATACTCCCATGCCCCATTTTAATAGTGACTGATAATAAAGTAAATGTAAGATTATCAAAGTCTCAAACACTTGTGTTGACGTATGGTTCAATCAATCAGGCAAACATCAGCTCAGTTCATGTGATGTCCAAATGTGAAGAAAATATAGAATGAGGGGTAGCGAAGAGGGAACTGGCTACTGGAGCAAGGCCAATAGCTTGTTCCACTATAGTACAGAATTCTTGCCCAGGGACGTATGCCTATTGTGAGTGGATCCAAGTGGGGCAAGAATGGACCATACGAATATTACTTTTGTACTGAGATATATTCTCTGATTACAGCCATGGCTATGCTGAACAATTCCAAGCAGGCTTTAATCTACTTCACACTCACGGTGACTAAAGTGAAGTGTGTACCACATGTATAGGACCCTATGTATAGATTTCAGGACCTTTCTGATGCTGAGGCATGGGACACCTGACAAAGACACTTGGCACTCATATGCAAATACCACATGAGTGTGGGGGAGTTTATACCCTAAGGACCAAATCTCAAGGAATGGGAGAATGGAGCTGATGGAAAAACCCTGGATTTCATCCCTCAGGTAGACAATTACAAAGCTCCTCGGAACGTCCTGGTTGAGTCAAGTGTCCAAAGCTTACAATGATCACCACTCAGTAATTGACTTTTATTTTGGTTTTCCCTCTTTCTTGTTTCCTTCTCATTCTTTATTCTTGCTTTGTAATTTTGGTTCCTTCATAAGCTATGTGCATACAAACTGTATGTCAGCCTCTGCTTTCTGGAGGTAGCCATGGTATCTAAACAAAAATTTAACTGCCTAGGTGTCTTCACTGGATTTGGATAGCAATAATAATATCTATATCATCTGACTGTTACAAGGATTAAGTGAGGTCCCAGTTGTAAACTACTTAGAACAGTCCCTGGTACATAATGAGTATTTTGTATGTTATTAACAATAAAAGAACAGATGAGGATAAAGTTTTAAAGGATTGAACAGGATGGTCTCAGATATATATATGATAGAATATAAATTAGAGATTAATTTTTCCAAAGTATATAGCTCTCTTATTTGTACTACCTTCAACTCCCAAATCTTTCTCATTTCTAGGCCATCAGAATTAATTTTATTTTGACTCGACTCACATAATGAATTTCTGATGATAATGTAAAATGAGACCCTAGATCACTCAACATAATGAAAATTGTCCACTCAGAATAATAATAGAATGTCCAAGTGAACAAATTGAAGATGCTTCTGATAACAAAATCTGAACACTATTTGCAAACTACATTGAGCTCAAGGCACAGACTTTAAATATACAGGTTCCAGGTTATCATATAAGTGTATGGATAGAGAGGTAGATAGGTAGATAGACAGATAGATAGATACATCCCAACCTCTTGAAGCTGTGTAGAAAGTGGAGAAAGGAAAGGGATATAGGTATAGCATCTTGTGAATCCCAATTCTAACGATCCACTTCCTTAAGCGAGTGGGAAGAGAGGAACACATCTGTGATTTTGCCCTTAGGCCACTGATAAGCACCCTGCATCCATCTTCCTCCTGTAGAAAAGTAGTTGATTCACATGAACATATATATATATTCAAATAGCCTCTAGCCTTGCACAAGAAAAATACTCCTAAGAACTATTGAATTATCCTTTTCTAATGTGCCATTTCTTCAAATATTCCATAAATTATTCTCCTAAGTCCTCTTTTCCTCAAAAGTATAATGAAACACATTATTTTTATTGTTAAGAAAAATATCTCCATGATTAATTATATAAATGGGATATACATACTATATATATATAGTACGTACACACACACACACACACACACACACACACACA
>NW_024423364.1:0-2974 GCF_017311325.1 Ursus maritimus
CTGATTCAATCTCCTTGCTGGTAATCAGTCTGTTCAAATTTGGTAGGTTCAGTTTTGGTAGGTTATGTTTCTAGAAATCTACCCATTTTTCTTCGGTTGTCTGACTTGTTGGCATGCAGTTTTTTCAGAATATTAAATCAATCGAATATAAACTATCTGAAAGATTAATGAATGTCATTTATAAGCCTTTTTATAAGTAAACTTAAGCTAATACAAGAGCCTAAGATTTCATTTCTTTCCAGGTGTAGAAGACATAGATGTCTGAAATCTTGGTAGAGTTTTAGCCAGTAATCCTGTAAGAAACAAACCCATTGTAGTGAATCTCTCATTACATTTCTTTATTCAGTAATTGGTAGCTGGTGGTTGGCAAGATCTCGTAGAAAGAGCATTTATATATAAAAAAAGAAGGTCCCTGAAATTGTAAAGCTAAATATTAGAGGGAAATAAGTAAAAGTATAAAATTACTGTTCATAACAATTTGAGCAAACCAATGTATTAAATGACAAAGAAAAATATACAAATAATCAGAATGCTAATGGAATAGAAAATTATATTTATATAGTATCATTGCAGTGATTGATTGCTAAGCTCTTGAGCTGTTTATTCATTTCCAAGGAGAGTCATTCGTTTAGCAAATTTTATCCCTGATATGATTTTCAAGAGCTATTATTTTTCAAATGGATTTTTAAGAATGACAATGAAGAAGAATTGAAATTACAACATTGAGTAGGCTTTGCCATGATTCACAATTACTTTAGTACTGATAACTAATGCATATCAAATGATTTATTCAACAATTTCCATTTGTCAGATGGAATGGCTAATCTTATAAAAATATTATATTCCTTGTTCAAGCTGATATGTATAATTACTAATAAAATCCTGGCTGTTTAAAGAAGCTTAAATAAAACCATTACTGCATAATGGTCAGGCTGTGGCTTTAGCCATAAAACTTAGTAAAAGAAGTGCTAAGAGTTTGAGGTATTCTTTGTTCTACTGTCACTGGACAAAGGTGGATAACCTGATAACTGGAATTAAAATTAAAGAGTTTGTAATGAGAAATCTCAGATATAAGGCAACTAAGAAATTCAAGACCAGAACAGATATATTGGTATTTTTTCAAGCCAGAAGTGAGTTTCCAGTATGTTTGAATGCAAATCCAGAATTTAGGATCCAGTGTTGATCTCTAATAAGCAGAAGTTTCCTGTCTTAGTAGCAGACTAGTAGTTCATGCTTCACTCTCTGTTCTCAATTTATAAATAGGCACGCATGATGATGCTGAAAACTACCACATTGACATCAGCCTCATCTCAAATTCAAGGCAATGGAAATGAAATGACAATAACTTATCTGCATTGCAAATTTTCCTCACTTAAAACAATGTTGGTGACTTTTGAAATGTAGTAAAAAGGTTTTGTCTGCCACATATTCTATAATTTATGGATTTTTACAGGCAGATTTTATACAAGTGTTACACTACAGAAATCCTGTTTGTCACCACTGCAAACAGATTCTGTCTTTCCATTCCCATTCAAGTCCTAGGATACAGTATGAGTACGGCTAAAAAGGGACAGGTCAGGGAAATCGTTACTCTTTTGGATACAGAAACATTAGATAACTAAGCCATGTAGTTCTGAAAGACGCTAAGAACTTTAGGATCAAAGCCTGTTAAGACAGGAGTCAATTTTTATGTATAATTTGTGTGTGAACAACTGTTTTACATTTATAAAATGTGCAGAGAGTGAACGCAACCACCAAGCAGAAAAATTACAGTAGGAGCTAGGATCAGCCTTAGGAAGTTTAATTTCAGTGGGTCAGATGCTCATGAATGACACTAAGTCCTTTATCTGTGTGAAGTTTTCTTTTTCCAATAACTCAAGAGCAAATGAGAGCATGCCTTGCAGCCAGTAGTGAATGCTGTCCTTACTAAATAACTTTTTGTTGGAGGATGAATAAATAGAAGCAAAATACCAGATCCAGATCTGGGAAAATTATCTGAAACAGTCAGAAATCAGAGCCTGATTTTAGAATATATATATATATATATATATATTTGAAAAATAATTGTTACAATAAATATTTTAGAATATATCTGATTAGTAGTTTTTTAAAAATTTAAGAAAAAGATATGTTGAGAAGATGACAGAATCATACAGATTGATTAAAAGGAAGTATGATAATACAGGAAACGAAAGAAAGGAACCAAAAACTCATGGTAGAATAAAAATCTTTGTTATTCTTGTAAAAAAAGAAAAAGTATAAACAGAAAAAAAGTTTAGAATTAGAGGACAAATCCATCAATTCTTTATAAATGCATGGCAGGGGAAATAAGAGATGAAAACAAGTGATGAAAGAATTCACTTTTAAAACACAAGGAATGAGTTTTCCTGAAAGATAAAGGAAAAATTCACCAGGAACACATTTCAGTGATGCAATAGATAAAACCATTCTTAACTTTTAAACTTTTAAAAAGATATGAATGTACAATCAAATTGACCTATGATGTATCAGAAACAATTAAAAATCAGAAGGTGAAAGGTTTGAACATCAGTGTTAAATCACATATGTATATATATTTAAGTGTGGAGATGTTTAGGAACATCTTAACCGATATATTTCCCTTATACTTTCTCTATCACATAAGGCTAAGATTTGTATATGGTAAGAATCTGTGACCAAATTAAATCCAAAATAGTTCTTTGAATAAATTAAAAATTCTAAGTGGTAAGAACCATAATACCATAGTTTAATAAACAGTATTAATCACATATTTTAAGTTCTAATTACACCAAAAGAAGTTTCCCTAAATTCAGAAATCGAGCTTGCCAGAAATATGCTTTCAGAACAATAGCTGTTGTATGCAAACTACAGAAACTGTGTTGTTTCAAATGGAGAAGAAATATATTAGAAAAATATTAGTCTGTTGACTTTTATATCTTTTTTTTAATGTTTTTTTATTATATTATGTTAGTCA
>NW_024423365.1:0-2972 GCF_017311325.1 Ursus maritimus
TTGTGTTCCCTCTCTCACTGGCTGTCTCTCTCTCCATCAAGCAAATAAATAAAATATTAAAAAAAAAAAAAAAAGAATGAATGCCTTCCTGGGCCCTGGGTAATTCAAATTCTATTCAACATTAAAGGCCCATCTCTAGTCCTAAATTCTTTGTTATGTCTTCCCCTGTCACCCCAGAAAAAGTAAGGACCTTTTCTCTATATTCCCACAGGACTACAAAACCTCACTATTTTCTCTTAGTGCTTACTACTTCCTGCTTTGTATTTATCGTTATAGTTTATCGAATAATGTGTCCACATTATCTTTTAGTGCAGAAGGACAACTCCTTTTCTTCATTTCTCCTTACAGAAAAAGAAGTTACTAACTTGATTTATCAGCATCCAGGACATTAAATACAGCAGACTAGCATGTAGGCCAACACATGTTGGAAGGTCAAAGCCATGTAAAACTCCACTGTTTTTCTAAGTCCTGAGCTCTTGAAAATATGAAGATATGGACTGCCCTCAACAGCCTCTGCCATTTCTCTGTCTGGCTCTCTTTCCTCTTTTACATGTTAAAACTGACTACTAGAATGATTTTCTACTAATGAGAGTAACTTTTTGGTACCCTCTCCCTTTATTTCCTCTCTCTTTTCTCACACACCCTGAAGGACTGGTTATTGTTCCAGTTTGCATTCAGTCAGAACTTTACGTCATCCTAACTCCTAGATTCTGTCCTCTTGATTTGGTGCTTTTATGCATAGCTCCATGGGAGAATTTAATTTGGAGAAAGTGATTCATAATGCAAAACTCAGGTTTATACGAATCTCCTAGCAAAATAAATAATATAAATTATTATCAAAGCCTACTGACACTAAAAAATTTGGGTTTATCCTTGAAAATAGGCAATCTTTGGATACAAGGATGGTTTTATAAGCTACTTTAATTTTACTTTTGTAAGATGATTTAATAACTTATGGAATTATTTTGAGTAGCTTCAAAAACATACTAAGAACTTGTACTACTTAGTATCACAGGTCTTAATAAATCAAAGCTTTTTTTTTTCAAAATTTTTTCAGACATAGAGCTTTAAATACAAAGATAGTACACTTAAAAGCCCGTTGTGTTAAACAGAAAAATACAAAACAATAACTGGTTGACATGGATGTGAAGAACTCATTCTTTATGTATTCATTCAACAAATGTTTTTAGAAGATCTCCTATTTTCTACACAATATTTTAAGCAGTGGGACATTCAGTATAATTCTGATAAACTCTTCTTCTCATAAAGCTTTCATTCTTGTGTTTGTGTGCATGAGACAATAAGAAAATATTTAAGATATGTTACCGTAGTAAGTACAGTAAAGAAAAATAAAAGTAGCACAATATACTATTTAAGTAGGTTGTCAGGAAATTCTCTCTGATTAGTTGATTCATAAGCAGAGATTTGAATGAAGTAAGGGAATAGGCCATGTGCATAACTGATTTCCAGGTGGGCTAACGTTGCTGAGCCATAGGCTTATCTGGAGGAGAAGCAGAGAGGCCAGAGGCATCTGGACTGAAGAGAGGGTCTGGGAGAATAAAAACAGATGGAGTCAGAGGCCTTAGAACCATAGGAAGGATGTGGGTTTCTTTCTCCCTCTATTTGCTTCACCAAAGCTGTATTGAAGTCACCTCCTCAAAACATTTGCGACCCCATGGAGCACAGTTTTAAAATGGCCAACAGTGATATTCAAAGTAGAAGGTGCTCAAATGAGGGTGATCCACTAAGTACTTCCCATGTGTCAAGTGATGTGCTGGGTTTTGAAAATACAGCATCATACAGGAGAGACAAGGCCTACCGTGGAGCTGTTTTACTAAACTAGAGGAAATACTGAAAGTGGTGCTAGAAAGTTATGGTGTCTAGTCACCCAAATTTAAAGGATACAAAGAAGGCTTTGATATATTGCATACCTTTTTAATATATTATTAACATATATTGGGTTATATTTTTGTATGTATGCACTCATATGTGTGTACATATGCATGCATATATATACTGCCAAGCATTTTTTTCCTGTAAATCATAAATGAGGTATAGTCTTGTATGTAATGCCAATTTGAAACATATTAGGAAGAGCCTAAGGAGTAAGTTCTATAATCAGCCGTTAGATTTCTTAGTTGATAATATTCATGTAATTGGATTTAATAGAATAACATATCAATTATTTCAACCATATTCATTCATGCATATAATGGTATAAGCGGTATTCACTTTTCCACTAGGAATTCCATCTAGAAGATGGAGAGAGTGTTAAATCAGTCACAAAATCTCCCAGCCCCAAAGTTGGTTTAACTCAGTTTCACTCATTCCTTTTACTTTATTATCTCTTCTATTTTGATGCATGGGATATGGGTGGTAGTTTATGATAAGTTTATGTTTGTTCCAAAGTCATTACAGTGATATTACTATGATGCCCTATGCTTAGTAAACTAAGGTAGTGTCTTTATTATCTTCTGTTTTACATCATGTTCTAAATGTTGGAGACTAAAAACAGTATGTGAAGGGCTTCCTGACCTCCCCCTATTGTCTTGGTACACAATAAATATTGTTTACCAATGACAGAAAAAGCTAAATGAACAACGTAACAACATAATAAGGCTTTATTGATAAGAGAAATATATTTGATTTCAGAAAAGTTTGAAAATAATGATTCAAAAAGTAATTCTGTTTGTAGATGGTACAGTAATTGGTGTCACAGATTATTCTTTTATAGAATATCGTAATTTTTTCAAAGTATCTTCAAGATTATGTTAAATTTGATTCTAATCTACAAACTACAAAAGGCTTTGTAACATTTCTGGGATGTTAAGCAGGTGATATAGGCCACCTCAGTCACAGTTAAGAAGTTACCAAGAAGCCAAGGACAAGAGTAGCAAGATATGGCAAAGAGTGGCACTTGAGACTGTAATGAGTTATTATTACCATTATTGTTATTATTATTATTATTATTA
>NW_024423366.1:0-30990 GCF_017311325.1 Ursus maritimus
CATCAGGCTCCCTGGATATTTATGAAGAGGAAGGCAGGGAAAGGGCTCCACTGTGGACTGAGGGAATACGGGTTAGACTTAGAGGGTTTTGTTCTATCCCCCTCTCCCCATAGAACATTTAAATGATTAAATCAAGTACCTTGCAAGAGCGAGTGGGTGGCGTGGAGAATACACTTGCCTGGCCTAAACAAAGCCGAGAAAGACGGGTTTCTCACATCCAGGGGTTCTCCCCACTTCCGCTCATACACACTCCCCAACATCACCGCCACCAAAGAAACAAACTCTGAGCAGGAGCTGGGGCCAGTGGGGCAAGCTCCCCCTGCAGCCTGCTGACCCATTTTCTCAGAGATTCCTCCCCCTTTTCCAGCTCTTTCCCCCCTCTGCAACACTTGCAGAGGAGGGAATAAAGAACACGTATTCATTCATTCATTCATTCATTCATTCATTCATAATGCCACGCCACAAATATTTATGGAGCCTGTGCCGGTCCCTAGGGACACAGGGGTCTGGGAAGCAGGAGACATAAGCTGGGTTTGAGCTTGTGCTTGGGAACAGACGGTCTGGGCAGGAAACCCTGTCCCTGCTCCAGACTATGGGAGACCTAGAGACCTGGGGTTCTTCCGCACCCCCCTGCCAATTCTTCCTTCCCGCCCACCCAGCCTCCAGACAAGCAGCCCGACAGAGGGGGGATCAAGAGCACCCTGTCCTTCGTGCTGTCTTCAATGATACCCTGAGAAAAGCCAAACCAAGGGCTGGGGACAGGGCCTGGTCCAGAGCCAAGCACTTGTTTGTTCTTGCAAAGTTTACCAACACGAACCAAGAAATACACATCCGTGTTCAAAACAGAAACAAACCCTGAAATCTCTAGAATGAGGTGCCTGGTCCCAGTTCATCAGCTAATATTTGTGACAGCCTTATCAAGTGCTTGGCACTGGGAGCTAAGGGACAGGCCACGTGATAAGTGAACGGTGAGTGTTGACGTGTTAGAGGTGTGGGGCCGGCTGGGAAAGGTGAGCAGTAGTATGTGCTGTGGAAGCAGAGAGGCCACACAGGGCCAGATGCTGAGGGGACAGACAAGTGAGCAACCACTAGAGCAGAGTGTAAGAGAAGCGAGGGTCCCACTTGCTCCAGAAAGGAGGGCGCAGCCACTAACCCTTCCTGGTAGGAGTCAAGTGGGGCTGCACAGAAGGTGAAAGCCCCCAGGTGAGCTCTGAAAGATGAGTCCACCCTGTGAAGGCAGGAAGGAAGGCATTCCAAACAGAGGGATCCAGTCTGTGCCCAAGGCCCTGTGGCATGCTAGCACACACAAAGCCACTTCTGGTCATGGCCAATAATCTGGTGTGCACAGACATCATGGTCTCCAAGAGCATATGGCAGGAGATGGAGCTGGAAGCTGTGGGGCCCTGAAAAGCCAGCTAAGGTGCTTGGACTCTGTACCCAGGCTCACAGGCACCACTCAGCACGTTCAAGGAGGGAATCGCTGTCATCAGGTCCTTAGAAAGAGTACAAATTAAACATCAATACTGAAAGTAGAGAGTAGATCTTAAAAGTTCTCATCACAAGAAAATATGTGTAACTACGTGAGGTGATAGATGTTAACTAAACTTACTAGGGTAATCATATATATACATATATATACACACATATATATATACATATATGTATATATATACACCTGTATCTATATCTATCTATCTATCTATCTATCTATCTATCTATCTATCATCTATCTAGCTATCTATAAAATCATTGTGTTGTACACCTTAACCTTATACAATGTTACATGTCAATTATATCTCAATAAAGAACTGGGCAAAAGAAAAAAAACAACCAACAATACATATATAAATGTGCATGTGCCCTCCCCTACACACAATGGAGACAGAGATGATAGAACAAAAAGACAGTCAGATGTGACCGGTTCCAAAAGAGTCAGATCAACCCTTCCCCCTGTTCTTCCTTTCCTCCCATAAATAGGCGTTTCTCACTTACTGTGAGCCAGGCATTGAACGGTGTGGGGTTTGGGCTCAGATACTAAAAAAAAAAAAAAAAAAAAAAAAAAAAAAAAAAAAATCAAACCCTCAGGACATCTCACTGCGCTCAAGTTCAGGCTGTCCATAGACATAACAGAAATGCCAGCAGAAAGCAATTGGTGCTATCTCATTGGACTATGGTGGCCATGGAATTTCATCTGCCCAGCACATGTTCTCTCCTCCCCCTCATTCCTGCCCATCCACCTTCTTTGGGTAAATAAAGCTGTTTTTTTGTGGTGGCAGTGTTGGCTGGACCTAGGCAGTTGCACATGACAGAACGACCCCCGAGCCTGCCGAACTGACCGAGTCACTGTGGGATGTGAGGCAGTGAGGACTTTCCCATCGCTGGCTGGAAAGCATCCCAAGGTGGCTGAGAAGCAGGCACACAGATATGTACCTCCCCAGCTTGCAAAATCCAGCCCACTGCCCCTAGACAGGGCTAGTGCCAACAAAGGAAAAGGACGGAGATGTAGGAAAAGCCCAATGGATAGCCAGTGCTTGACCAAGGTGATCACTCTCACTGCTGTTAAGAGCCATCTCCTGGGGGGTCTAGGTTGCTTGTAGGCAGGAGGCAGATGAGCTGTGCCTCACCATTCCAGGTGGCCATCCAAGAGGGAGCCGAGGAGGAAGAGGCTGGGGGAAACCATGATTTCTGGGGGGTAGGGGATGTGCGGCTGATGAGAACTAGAACTTCTTGGCCCGTTGTTGGAGACGGAAATGCCAAGCAGGACCGATTCAAGGACCAGGGCTCAACAATATCTCTTTCACTGGCTTGGACTTCCAGCCCACAGAGCAAACAGAAATCAGTGAAACAGCAGGAGAAAGAGGGTCAAGGAAGGCATGCTGTGGCCAGCAAATTCCCAAACCTGTCAAACCTGAAGACAATCCCTAGGCCCCTGCACCTCCAGCAACAGGAACAGGGCTACTAAGTGACTTGTCACTAAGTGGCGAGGAGAGCAGCTGGGGAATGCTCTCCAAGTCCTTTCTCACAGAGACCTCCATGGGGTCCCCCCTTGGTCTAGTCCATTCCTGGCCAGTCCCTGCCATCTACAATCAAAAATGTTCTGACTACCAGGCCCTGTGACAGAGGCAAAAATGATAAGCCCTATGGAGCATCAGTGGAGGGAGGGAGAGGTCTCTTTCTTGTGGGAGGAAGTGTGACTCATTTCACTCATCTGATGATTTGACAAGTATTTAGGGAGGGCTTATGCTGTACCTGGGATTCTTCTCCGCAGAAGGTCCCTGTACTCAGGGAGCTTATTTTCTAGTAGGGAAGACAGACAGTAAACACATCACAAAATATCAAAGCATTTAAGGTTGCTACAAATGCCCGCATGGAAATACACAAGATGGTTTGGTACCCATTACCTAGAAACCCCCCCCCAAAAGTGGCAAAGGTCAGGAATGGCCTTCCTGAGGACAATGGTAAGTGGTCAGTCCTGCCAGGAACCCGGGGAAGAACCTGCCCAGCGGGGAGAACTACGGTTCCCCGTGGCCTGTGGCGGAAAACTGGGGTGCCGAAGGGGCAGAAAGGATGCCAGTGTGGCTGAAGCCCAGTGAGAGGCGGGGTGGAGCGACAAGAAGAAGGTGTAGTGGTGGGAAGGAGCCATGATGAAGAGTTTTGTTTTTACTGAAAAGTGCTCTGAGGAACCAAAGAGAGGATTGAATCAAGGGCGTGCCATGACCTAATTATATTCAATAATTTCTTGCTGGCTGCTCTCTGTGGAAAATATTGCAAGGGGGCAGAGGACAAAGGAAAATGAGGAGACCAATTCGGACCCTCTTGCAGTAGTCCAGTGGAAAGATGGCAGTGACTTGGCCAAGACTGGCAGCATGAATTTGGAGACTAGTGCATGGGTTCACATGACATTCTGGAAAGAGAAGAGACATCACTTGCTGATGCATTGAAGGCAGTTGGTAAACAAACTTAAGAAATGAATGATTACGATAAGAATATTTTCTTTTGAGTCTTGATCATGGAGGTGCTGTGTATGGTTATAGGCAACCTGGGGAGTGAATGTGGTAGGTTTGGAGGAGGGAGAAAAACAGTTGGGGGGGTGTCAAGGGTTCTTACATGCACATGTTCAGTGTCTGAAGTCTGTCATCTGTATTGGCTGGAGAGACAGAATATTGAGACAACAGAGCACAGATATGGTATTTAAAGCCAGGAGACTGGGCAGGACCACCCAGAGAGGGTATAGTCAGGGGAAGAAGGGGCAGGGCTATTCCCTGAGGCACGCCCACATTTAAAAGTTAAGTTGAGGATGAGAAGCCAGCAGAAGAGATTGAGAGGGACTGTGTGTTAAGAAGGGCTGGCCCCAAACCTGACTTGCATGGTCCAACCTCAGTGTCCTCACTCAGGTCCTGCTTTCAGTGCTCCTGGCTGCACGTGCATAGGAGCTGGTTTAAATCGGGACAGCAATGGGGCGCCTGGGTGGCGCAGTCCTTAAGCGTCTGCCTTTGGCTCAGGGCGTGATCCCGGTGTTCCTGGATCGAGCCCCACATCAGGCTCCCCCACTGGGAGCCTGCTTCTTCCTCTCCCACTCCCCCTGCTTGTGTTCCCTCTCTCGCTGGCTGCCTCTCTCTAATAAATAAATAAATCTTTAAAAAAATTAAAAAATAAAAAATAATAATAATAAAACGGGACAGCAAGAGACTTTGTGTGCTAGAGTTCAGCTTCTCTTTCTGTTCGTTTCTCAGTGGAGCTTTAAAGAGAGATAGGTTCATATCCAGAGACATTTCGAGAGTGTCTGGAGTCAGCACTGGCCTTCCATTTCATGTGGCCCACTTCCTTCTTCCTATGGGGAGGGAGAAATGGAAAGGAGTGGGAACGCAGTTCAGAGAGCAGGGGAAAGGAGTAGAAAAGAATGGAAGAAGGTAGGGGATGGGGGACACTAGTGGGGAGAGGGACAGATCAACTCCACATACAAAAATGAATCAAAACACCGAAAACCGTGATCTACAGAAAGAAGTCTCTTCCCACGAATTTCTCGTTGGCTGAGCTGTAGGAAGGATGCCCAGGGAAAAGAGGATGAAAGCATAACTGTATTTTGGAGTAGGGAAATCATTTCTGTCAATTCACTCTGTCCCCCCAATATCCCCCAAATGAAAATAATTATGAGATACAAGCCAAGAAAAAAGCAGCCTTAGGCTTTAATTTAGGAAGAATTGGCAAGTGTTTGGATGCGCCCCTGTTACGCAACAAATAATAACAATGATTATTATATTGTCTTGAGTAAATACAACACGTTGAGCAAACGGTCCTTTGGATCCTCATAACGTTAAGGAAGACAGATATGTGGGGCAGGGAAGGAGTGGGGATCGGACCTATAGAAATAAGAGCCCCAGGACATCAGGACATACGCAGGAGCATGTTTACCACGGAAGGGTTCATATTGGGCAAACTAGGACACAAAGTAAACACTCATCATTTGGGGAATGACTGAAGACATTGCAGTGCAGCCAGTCCATGGATTATTAGGCAACCACTAGCAAGTATGAATTATGCCCATATGGCCTGATTTAGGGGGACCTCCAAAATAGGCTATTATTAAGTGAGAGAAGATTGCAGAGAAGGGAACATTACATGGTCCCATTTGTATGTGTGTGTGTGTGGGGGGGGAGACAGGAGGTTGTGATCTCATACTTATTTGTCTGCCTATTTGACATCTCCACCTGGATGTCTCACGGGCATTTCATCCTTAAATGGCAAAAAATGGAATTCCTGAGCTTCTTTCGCCTCCGGATTCCTACACTCCCTCACTTTGCTCCTTCCACAGAAGTCTTCCCCTTCTTGACGAATAGCCCCACCACCCATCTGGGTATTAAAATGAAATAAAAATGAAGAGGCACCCCTATTTCCTTCCTCTCCCACTCCCACATCTTCCTCTGGCCACTCTCTCATCTCTCAGCAATTCCTATCCCCTCTGCTTCCAAACACCACTTGAACCTCTCCGACTCCACTGGAGTCCACCATTATGTCTCCCACGGGTTCTCCCATAGCCTCCTAACTGGTCGCCTGCTTCCACCAAACTGCCTTCTCCGTTCCGTAGCCAGACTGATCTTCCTGAAAAATGAATGGCTCTTCTTGCCTCCCCTACTCAAAGCCCCAGAAGGTCTCCCCATTTCACGTTGACTAAAGTACAAACTCCTCGATGTGGCTTAAATATAATGAGCTGCATGACCTGGCCCTTGCCAACCTCCCCATTCTCACCTTTCTATATCCTGGTCATTGTGGGCCTTCTTAGAATACTCTTGACCACTCCAGGATCCAAGTTTGATTCTTCCTGAGGGCTTCTGCCTACCTACCTGAATCTGTCTTTCTCGATCCTTTTGAAATCATAAACAGGTTTTTAAACACAGAGAAAATTACAGCGAGTCACAGAACACTCACCCAAGTACATGTCCCTTAGAACGAAAAAAACAAACAAAAACACCCAAAACACAGCATTTGTCCTATTTTTGTTTCAGACGTTTAATTTTAGGACAATAAAACCATACAAAATAGAGCTACCATCCCTTTTGAAACTGTCCCCAATCCCATTCCCCTCTGTTCCTCCCCACCTCAATAGGGCACATACCTCGGTCTCCTTGGGGTGTGATTAAAGGCAAGAGACAACCAAGTCCTCCGTTTCTCCCTCTAGTTTCCTTTTCTCTCTCTGTCTCTTTCCCCTCACTCTTTCCCNNNGGTTGAGCATTTCTTTGACCCTTTGCTTATTGTCCCTCAGAAGCAGACCGGGTCTGCAAAACGGAACATAATCGGTGATATTTGGCTCAGGATGGTCGTGAGAAAAGAAGAAGCCTACGCTCCTAGCAGTCATTGAACATTCCTAAATTCCTGAGCCAAAATTCCTCAAAGAAGATGGGCCTTGGAGTCAAATGGACTTGTCAGGCAGAATCCCAGAGCAAAACACGTTAACGGCTCTGAGCCCCAGTACATGCTCTGAGTTTGATTTTCAGAAACCCTAACTAAGGTTCTTAGGAATTTCCTTCATAACAAGTAGTTTTCGCCCCAACCCTGATTTAGGAACCAAGAGCAAAGGGCTATCTCGACTGATGATTTTTATATAGCGTTTCAGGTATGTTTGTCCCTGGGGACCAATTCTCCTTCCAATATATGCTTATAATTTTAACTAACGCCCTGCATTGTCATAATCTTAGGCAGTTTACAGACATGATCTTCTAAAAATATACCTGCAGATATGCTCCAGGCCATGACTTACTAGCTGTGCTTACCTTGTCCAAGTTGCTTTACCTTTTTTGTTTGTTTCTTTAGCTTTGGAGTCTTCATCTGTACAAGGGCATAGTTGTAAGGATGAAAAGTGATAATATACGGGAAGTGTTCTTCACAGTGCCTGGCATGCATTCAGTGCCCCCAACACAAGATACTCCTTATTAATGCCATTTCCCTCTATCTTGAGGATATCCTGGTTCAGCTGGTTTTTGAAGACCCAGTGTCTTTCCTTTCTGGTGCCCAAGGAAGCCTGACTTTTTCTCTCTAACCGGGAGCAAAGTGTCAGTTCAGAGGGAGTCTGATCCTCTGAGTCACATCCCAGGTTATGACTCGATTTTACTCCAGGTAACTGCCTGCTTCCCCAGCCTGAACTCACTTTTCTTTTTTTTTCTTTTTTTTTTTTAAAGATTTTATTTATTTATTTTGACAGAGAGAGAGAGACAGCCAGCGAGAGAGGGAACACAAGCAGGGGGAGTGGGAGAGGAAGAAGCAGGCTCACAGCGGAGGAGCCTGATGTGGGGCTCGATCCCAGAACGCTGGGATCACGCCCTGAGCTGAAGGCAGACGCTTAACCGCTGTGCCACCCAGGTGCCCCCTGAACTCACTTTTCTTACACCCTCATTCACTTCTTAGTTCTCCCAACCTTAGGACCTTTTTATAATCCATTTCTTTATTTCCCCTGAGGTCCGAGGACTTTACAAGTCAACACAGGAAAGCATGCCATTTTCCGTACTCAGGAAAGCCACCCAGAAGATTGGATAATACAATCTCAATGAAATGGGGGTACTGAGTCACGAGTGAATTTTCCCTCAACTGCTATTCATCCCTTCAGTCTCCCTTTTGGGGGACAATTTGGACATAAATTACTGTTAGGTAATACACTCCTTCAACTTCTTTGCTGTAGGATACTGAATGCATTTTGATGCCTCCCTGATATCTCTGGAACACTGCTATCAACACTCACAATGGTGCTGTGACACATTCATGGGTTATGGGTGTGTGAACGGCTGATTCTCAGTACTCTGAGTTGTTGAGCAATTTAAGTTCCCACTCTATATAATAAATGTGAAATGAAATCTCCTTCCATATGGTAAAGCCTTGCTAAAGTCATAGTGGTTAACCATAGGCCCTCCTCCCAAACATTTAAGAACCATTCTTTAAAAAAGAAAAAGACAGGGGCGCCTGGGTGGCTCAGTCATTAAGCATCTGCCTTCAGCTCAGGGCGTGATTCCAGGGTCCTGGGATCCAGCCCCACATCAGGCTCCTACGCTGGGAGCCTACTTCTTCCTCCCACTCCCCCTGCTTGTGTTCCCTCTCTTGCTGGCTGTCTCTCTCTCTGTCAAATAAATAAATAAAATCTTTAAAAAAAAAAAAGAAAAGAAAAGACAAAGACAAAGGAAAGCACTGTTCTCACTGAAAGGAAGTCATGCGCATGGTAAGTAAAAGAGCGATGAGCAGGAAGTAGGAAGGACCTTATGATAAAAGGCAGAGGTTCAAGACCCCATCACTTCTCAACCCCTTATTGTACTTCCCAGGGTAGAGCATTTTAATAACTCCCGTTTGCACTGTTCCAGCAGTTACCCTCTTACATCTAGATAAAGTGCTTAATCTGCTATTTCAATAATTCATCAACTTCAGACATCATCAGTTGACCCCATTCTGCTTACAGGGGAGAATTTAACTCACTCATGTGTCTTCAAGCTGCCCTCTCTTTCTCTTGGCTTTTATACCTTCTTTTGATGTTTAGTTCCTCTATTGGTGACTATGGTGACTTTATTCTAGTTTTTAAAAATGTTGTTAGTTACCATGGAGGGCAATATTGGTTTCTGGAGCACATAATTCAGTGATTCATCACTTACATACGACACCGAGTACTCATCACAACAATTGCCCTCTTTAATACCCATCACCTGTCTAGCCCATCCCCCACCCACCTCCCTCCATCAACAGTTTGTTTTCCAACATTAAGAGTCACTTATGGCTTGTTTCCTTCTCTCCATTTTTTTCTTTTCCCCCTTCCCATATGTTCATCTGTTTTCTTTCTTAAATTCCACATATGAGTGAGATCATATGCTATTTGTCTCTCTCTGACAGACTTATTTCACTTAGCATAATACACTCTAGCTCCATCCACATCATTGCAAATGGCAAAATTTCATTCTTTTTGATTGCTGAATAATATTCCATTATATATATGTATATATATGTGTATATATATGTATGTATATATGTGTGTGTATATATATATATGTGTATATATATATATATTATCCCACTTTTTTCTTTATTCATATTCTTTATTCATTCATCAGTCAGTAGATACTTGGGCTCTCTCCACAGTTTGGCTACTGTTGATAATGCTCCTATTAACATTGGGGTGCATGTACCCTTTTGAGTGTGTATTTTTGTATCCTTTGTGTACATTCCTAATAGTGGACTTGCTGGACCATAGGGTAGTTCAATTGTTAACTTTCTGAGGAACCTCCAAACTGTTCACCAGAGTGGCTGCCCCAGTTTGCGTTCCCACCCACAGTGAAAGAGGGTTCCCCTTTCTCCGCATCTTTGCCAGTACCCGTTGTTTCTTGTGGTGTTGATTTTAGCCATTCTGACAGGTATGAGGTGATATCTCATTGTAGTTTTGACTTGTATTTTCCTGATGATGAGCATCTTTTCATGTGTCTGTTAACCATCTGGATGTCTTCTTTGGAAAATTGTTTATTCCTGTCTCCTGTCCACTTCTTACCTGGATTATTTGGTTTCTGGGTGTTGAGTTTGGTAAGCTCTTTATAGATTTGGGATACTAATCCTTTATCAGATATGTTGTTTGCAAATACCTTCTCCCATTCCGTGGGCTGCCTTTTAGTTTTGTTGATTGTTTCCCTCGCTGTGCAGAAGCTTTTTATCTTGATGAAGTTCATTTTTGCTTTTGTTTCCCTTGCCTCTGGCAATGTGTCTAATAAGAAGTTGCTACGGCCAAGGTCAAAGAGGTTTCTGCCTGTGTTCTCTAGGATTTTGATGGTTTCCAGTCTCATATTTAGGTCTTTCATCCATTTTGAATTTATTTTTCTGTGTGATGTAACCCTGGGTTGTTGTTTTGTTTTGTTTTGCTTTTGCATATACCTTAGTCAGTCTACTTTGGTTTTCTATAAAATGAGTATATTGCCATGCCTATCCTTCCCTTCCCTCAACTTCTTTACCTCCTTTCTACCTCCTCTTCCAATCGGACTCATAATTATTTACATCCACTTCTGGAAATCGAATCCAATCTCTTCAGCTTTGAAAACCAGTACAGCCTTTTCCCTTTCAATGAATCTCTAATAATGTTGAGCCACGTTTCTTCACCGAATGCAGGCTGGGTCACTAGAAGGAGATTAATCCTAGTATCAAGTTCAAATCCTCCCTTTTACCTTATTCCATTAACTTCTAAAAGGTCTGCTGCATTTGAGTTTCATTGATATATGACTTAGGCATCAAACTCCCTCCCTCCCTCCCTATCCCACTTTCTCCTTCTCTCTCCCTCTGTCTCTGTCTCTCTCTCACACACACATGCACACACATGCATATTAAATGGCTGCCAGGCAATTGATCATTAAACAATTTAATCTTATAACAACTTATAACATGGGTGTTATTATAATCTTCATTTTATACCCGGGAAAACTTCGGTAGCAAGTATTTAAATTACCTGCCTGCTGAGGTCTCACAAAGTGTAAGAGGCAGAGCCTGGAATCTGATTCAAAGAAAGGCAGTCTCATTCCAGAGCTGGTCCTGGTGACCACTATGTTATGGAGTCTCTCAGGTTTTCTATATATAGTACCATGTCATTTGCAAAGAGTGGAAGTTTTACTACTTCCTTACCAATCTGGGTGTCTTTTGTTTCTTTTCATTTTCTGATTGCTATGGCTAGCATTTCTAGTACTATGTTGAATCAAAGTGATGAGAGTGGATTTCCTTGTCTTGTCCCTGGGCTTCGGGGAAAAGCTCTCAGTTTTTCCCCATTAACGATGATGTTAGCTGTGGGTTTTTCACAGATGACCTTTATTGTGGCTGAGGTATGTTCCCTCTAAACCTATTTCGTGGCGGGGTTTTATCACGAATGGATGTTGAACGTTGTCAGTTGCTTTTTCTGTGTCTTTTGGGAGGATCATATGGTTGTTATCCTTTCTCTGATTGATGTGATGCATCACATTGGTTGATTTGTGAATGTTGAACCACCCTTGCAATCCAGAAAAAAATCCCGCTTGATCGTGGTGAATGATTTTCTTAAAATGTATTGTTGAATTTGGTTTCCTAGCATTCCATTGAGAATTTTTATATCTATGTTCATCAGGAATATCGGCCTGTAGTTCGGCTTTTTTGTTGTGTCTTTATCTGGTTTTGGAATCAGGGTAATGCTGGCCTCATAGCACGAATTTGGAAGTTTTCCTTCCACTTCCGTTTTTAGGAATAATTTAGGAAGGATAGGCATTAGCTTTTCTTTAAATGTTTGATAGAATTTGCCTGTGAAGCTACCTGGTCCTGGACTTTTGTTCGTTCGGAGTGTTTTGATTACAGATTCAATTTCTTTGATGGTTACAGGTCTGTTCCAATTTTCTGTTTCCTCCTGTCTGCTTTGGTAGTTTAATTGTTTCTAGGAATTTATCCATTTCTTCTAGGGTGTCCAATTTGTTGGCAGATAGTTTTCCATAATATTCTCTTATGATTGTATTTCTGTGGTGTGGGTTGTTGTTTCTCTTCTCTTGTGATTTTATTTGTTTGAGTCCTTTTTTGTTCTCGATAAGTCTGGCTAGAGGTTGATCAATTTTAATGTGTGTATTTTTTTTTTCAATGAACCAGCTCCTGGTTTCACAGATCTGTTCTCAGTTTTGCTTTTGTTTTTAGTTTCTATTTGTTTCTGCTCTAATCTTTATTATTTCCTTTCTTCTGCAGGTTTTGGGTTTTGTTTGTTCTTCATTTTCTAGCTCCTTTAGGTGTAAGGTTAGGTTATTTATTTGAGATTTTTCTTGCTTCTTGAGGTAGGTCTGTATTGCTAGAAATTTCACACTTTGAACCTCTTTTGCTGCATCCCAAAGGTTTTAGACCATTGCGTTTTCAGTTTCATTTGTTTTCATGTGTGTTTTTTTTTTCTTTAATTTCTTCTTTGGTTTCCTGGTTCACCCATTCGTTGTTGAGTAGTATGTTATTTAACCTCCATGTATTTGTGGTCTGTTCAGATTTTTTTCTTGTGGTTGACTTCAAGTTTCAAAGTTTGTGGTCAGAAAAGATAGATGTTATGACTTTGACCATCTTGAATTTGTTGAGGCTTGTTTTGTGGCTTAACATGTGATCTATTCTGGAGAATGTTCCATGTGCACTCGAAAAGAATGTGTGTTCTGCTGTTTTAGGATACAATGTTCTGAATATATCGGTTAAATCTGTCTGGTCCGGTGTGTCATTCAAAGCCATTGTTTCCCCACTGATCTTCTGCTTAGATGATGTGTCCATTGATGTCAGTGGGGTGGTAAATTCCCCTACTATGATTGTATTATTATCAACGAGTTCCTTTATGCTTATTATTAACAGTTTTATGTATTTGGGTGCTCCCGTGTTAGGTGCATAAATATTTACAACTGGTATGTCTTCTTGTTGGATTGTGCCCTTTATTATTATATAGCATCTTTCTTTGTCTCTTGCTACAGTCTTTGTTTTAAAGTCTATTTTGCTACTTATGGAGAGTCTTTTTTTAACGTGGTATCAAATCGTGGTTTTTAGTTGTGTTTTCTTAATGGCCTGAGGTGTTGAGCATGGATTCATGTGCATATTTCCCATCCATGTATCTTCTTTGGTGAACCATCTCTTCTAATCTTTTGTCCATCTCTTACTTGGTTGTTTGTATTCTTAATATTGAGTTTTGAAAGTTCTCTCTGTATATTCTGGATAACAGCCCTTGATCAGATTCATGTTGTATCTAAGGAAACTTGGCCTAACACAAGGTCAGAAGAGGTTTCTGTATGTTTTCCTCTAGAATTTTCTTAAGCTTACACTTAGGTCTATGATCCATTTTGAGTCAGTTTTTGCCTGTATATAGTAAGAGGTATTGATCAATGCCCATGTTTGGGGAATAGGAATATCTGATTGTGCTACCACCACTTCTTGAAAGACTCTCCTTTCTACACTGAATTGCCTTTGTATCTGTGTCAAAAATTCGTTGTCCTTACATGGGTGGGTTTTTTCTGCATCATCTCTTCTGTTCTAATGGCCCATTTGTCTCTCTTTATGCCAATACCACAGTGTTTTGATAACTGTTGCTTGATAGTAAGTCTTGAAATAAGGTATTGTTAACTCTCCACCTTTGTTCCTCATTTCTTAAGGTTATATTGGCTGTTGTACATCCTTTGTAATCCCACATGAAACTTAGAATATTCTTGTCAATTTCTACAAAAAATTCCTTGTGGGATTTTGAATGAGATTGCATTGATTCAGTAGGTCAATCTGGGGAGAACGGGCATGTTAACTATATTGCATCTCCTGACACAATGAGCATGAAATATCTTTCCATTTGCTTATGCTTCCTCTAACGTCTCCCAACAGTAGTGTCAGGGTATATACCTTGAAAGTATCATCCCTAAGTATTCCATACTTTAATATTTTCTGATGCAGTTGTACATTTATTTTGATTTCTCACCGCTTGTTACAGTATATCCAAATACACCAATTATATATTGATATTGTATTGTATCCTGCAACCTGACTAAACTGACTTAGTCTAATTGCTTGTGTGTACGTGTGTGTGTGTGTATGTGTGTGTGTTCCTTCAGATTTTATGTGTATCAGACCACAACATCTTCAAAGAGAGATCACTTTACTTCTTTTTTTCCAACTTGGGAGCCTTTTCTTTTATGCCTTTTTGCCCTGGCTAGAACCTCCATAGAAGTGGTGAGTGTGGACATCAGGTGAGCGTGCCTGATCTCAGGGGGGAAGAATTCAGTCTTTTACCGTTAAGTACAATGTTAGCTGTTGTCTATTCATAAGTGTCCAGTATCTGGTTGAGTAAGCTCCCTTCCCTTCCCAGGTTGGTGAGAGTTTTTATTATGAAATGGTGTTGGATTTTGTACATGCTCTGTTGAGATGATCATATGGTTTTTCTGATTTTAGTTTGTTAACATGGAGAATTGCATTATCTGGTTTCTGAAAGTCAGGCGACCATCATATTCCTAGGTTAAACCTCATCTGGTGATGATGGATCATTTTTTAAAATGTATTGTTTAGATTTGATTTGTTAATATATTCTTCAGTCATTTTCCATCTTGTACATAAGTGATGTTGGTCTATACTTTTCCTTTCTTGTCATGTCTTTTTCTGGTTTTTGGTGTCAGAACAGTGCTGGCATGATAGAATGAGCATGAACATTCAAATGAAGTTATCTGAAAGAGCTTATGTTGATTTGGTATTATTTGTTCCTTGAGGGTTTGGCGCATTTCTCCAGTGGAGCTATCTGCTATTTTCTTTGTGGAAATATGTGTAATTATAAATTCAGTTTCCTTAGTAGATACAAACTCTTCAGGTTATCTGTTTCTTATTGAATGGACTTTGGTAGTTTGTATAATTCAAGAAATCTGTCCATTTTAACCAAGAGGTCACATTTACTGGCGTAGAGTTCTTCACAATATTTCCATATTATCATTTTAATGTCTGCAGGTTCTGTCTTGATGTCATCTGCCTTCCTGTGATATTGGTAATTTGTATTTTCTCTCTCTTTTGCCTGAACAGTTAACCTAAAGGCTTATTAGTTTTATTGATTTTCTCTAAGGAAATAGCTTTTGTTTTGTTAATTTTTCTATCGTTTTCCTGTTTTCTGTTTTACTGATTTCTGCTCTGAAATTTACTATTCCTTTTCTTCTTTACTTTGCCTTGGATTTGGGTCCACTTTGGTTTGAATTTTCCCTCGTTTCCTGAAATGGAATCTGACATCATTGATTTGGGGCTTTTCTTCTTTCCTTTATATATAAATTGTGTTTCTTGTAGGCAACATGTAGTTGGGTCTTGTATTTTTATACACTGTGAAAATATGCCTTTGAATTGGTGTATTTAGACCATTCACATTTAACGTGCCTGTTGACATAGAGTAATATCTACTATGTTTGTAACTGTTCTCTATTCATTATACTTGTTCTTTGTTTTTTTCTCCCACTCTTTCACTGGCTTCTCTGGGATCAAGAGAGCACTTTATATGATTCCATTTTATCTCCTCCTTTAGCATATCAATTATGCTTTAAATCTTTTTAAAATGATACCCTAGAATTTGTAATACCTGATCAACAAATATAATTTGTTGTCGTGCTAAGCCACCAAGTTTGTGGTAATTTGTTACAGCAGCCTCATGAAACTAATATAAGAGCTTACTAACATGAACCGAGTAGAGAAAATCCCCCTAGAAGCCTATGTTATAACCACCCGAACATAAAAAATTTAAGGAAGAGGGAACTGAAAGAGAGGTCTGGGCTCGATGTAAATGGAAATTCAAAAAAAATTAAAGATTTAAGCAATTAGCAGGTGAAGAGGGCGCTGATTGGCTCCTGCCCCTATATAATGCTGGCTTTAAATTAACTTCACCTTCTGCCAAGGTGAGCCAATTGGCTGATGTGTCTTCTGTTCTTCAACTTAAGAATTTATTATGGGATCTGCGAGACTTATGGAAATAAGTGTACACAGAGGTGCACTATGTTGTGCACCCAGCTTAACATTCACAGGCACAGCTTGTGGTCTTTTCCTTGCTCCTCTGGGTGTTCATAGCATATACTATTGAAGTAAAACATGAGCATCCCTTTGTGAATTGGAGTACTTGCTGGGGGGGGCAATTATTAAAGAAAATTGGTACAGTCCAATCGGTATATCACTATTCCGAGCACTCCAATGGGTAGGAGACTAGAGCCAGTCCCAGGTAGGTTCCATTTGGAACCGACACCAGGCAGTTATTTCTCATGGGAGCATCCCCAAATTACAGGGCTTCACCACTACCTTTAATTATCCCCGTGGCTGTTAAAGTGGCCCTAGAATTGACTTACTGCTCATGAAGAGGACCCTGAGACCTAGGTCTTCACTTCCCAAGGTAACACTATTGCTAAGGTAAGGCCCCATTTCAGAGTTTCCAGGGCCACCTCCCACCACTGCAGACTCTGTGATCACACCTGAGCTTCCCCACCTCTCTGATTTGGGGTGATATCCCTGAGGAGCTCCAGCTCTTCTATGACAAGCTATACAAAACATCCCATCCCCTTCTCCCTGGAGCTCACCCCCAAGTCATTAGGGCCAAATGCTCCACCCCCTGACATGAGGTATGTTTCCAGGTCCCCAGTGCCTTCTTGAGGAAAATCTCCCATGTCAGTCCATTGGTGGTCACACAATACCTTTTTGGCCTTAACGGATACTGGTTCCCAAGTTACAGTGATCCCCAGAAAACCCATTAAATTTAAAGGAAGGACTCTCTCTGGTTTTCAGGACATTACCAGACCTAACATGGAAAGCAAGCAAGTCTGCCATACATCAGCCATTTGACAGCAATTTGCCTAATTTTTCTGTGGTCACAGCTCCCACACACACCACCGCCCTGCCTTGGATTTCCCCTTAATGGGATGTAACTTCTAACTAGCTCAGCAGCCTAGCAGAATGACATAGCTGAGGCCCGTACTATCAGCCTCGCCGAACGGGACCTTGTACAGCTGCCCCAAGTCCTTACAATTGTTAATATGCCCCAGTATGAATTGAAATGGAGCTTTCAAGTACTGGGACCCGTTATAAAAGATCTCTGAAGCAAACAGGTAATTATCCCCACTGTTTCTGTTTCACAGCCCAATTTTATCTGTTCATAAACCTGAAAAGAATGAATGGTACCTCACAGTGGATTACCACAACCCTAATGCCACCATCTCACCCATTAAAGTCCCTACACCTAGTACAATTGATATGAACAAAGCCATTCAATCTTCCACCTGAGATATTTGCTGCTATAGATTTGGCTAATACATTTTATTTTCAATGCCTGCTTTAACAGTTTCTAGGCCTCAGTTCACACCCTTGAAATGACAAAATACACCTTTATGCAGTTGTCCATGGGGTGCCTCAATAGCCCAGCCATCACATCCGATCTCTGTTGGCAATACCTTAACCTGATCGAGTTGTCCTCAGATACCCAGGTTTGGAACTACAACGATGTTGTAGGCATACTCCTGCGAGGAGAATCATTAAGTCTCTCATAGAGGACACAGAAGCACTCACCACTACATTTACTGAGAGGAGATGAGCTAATGCCTGGCCATACATCTCAGTCATAAATTCTTAGGCATCACCTAGACTGCTGACGGCTGCTCCATTTCCTGATGTAGTTAAAAAGAAACTCCTAAATTTGTCATCCTTACCCACTCTCAGGAAGGCCCCACATCTTTTAAGTTTCTTTGGCTCCTGAAGGCAACATATTCCCCATCTGCATAGCTATTACAGCCCATTTATGCAATCTCCCACATATTGGCCCACTTTGAACTGGGCCCTTGAAAGCAGAATGCTCTATCTAGCATCAGTCCAAAGGACCATGTAACAGTCACTTTATTTACTGCTTTCTGGAGATTCCTTTATGGTGAAATCTCTGGCAATGACCTCTTGTGCTTTTTGGAGTCTATGGACTACACGTGATTGCCACCATGGGCTTCTGGTGCAATAGACTGCCCATTTTAGCTCTGCATTACACGTCATTAGAGCAACTTCTGCTTGCATGCCAAGCCCTCCTGGAAATGGAGGCTCTCACAGAACCTGAACTTGTGACCCTCTGTGCCCAGCTGCCCATTCATTATACCCTGTCTCATGGAAGAAGCACCCCACAAGCTTTGCATTGCAACCAAGGCCTCCTTGCTGAAATGAAAACAGTGCATACAGGATAGGGCCAAACGTGGCCCTCTAGCCTCTCCCACCCACAGGGGGAGTTGGTCTCCCCTGTCCTCAGTCCCTTGCCAGATGCCACAGTGCTGGAGGACATCACCTCTCTTTGAGACCCCTTGACTACTTGGAATCCTCTTGCGATCAACCAAGTGGACAACAAAGGAAGTTCATTTACTCTAGGATGTCAGCACCATTGTCAGATGTGATGGAGCTTGTTGGAGGTATGGTGCTCTTTCCCTCTTAACACGGACACCCCAGACAAAGGATGGCACCCACAGTTAACACGACTGACCAAACTCCAGGAAGTTATATTGGCTTTAGATGATACCTTGACCAATAACAGGTCCAAGTACACATCTTTACAGACTCTCTTGGGTCATTGCCGATGGTCTAGCCATTTGGTCTGGCCACTGGCAACAACAATTTCTCATTCAAGGCTACGCACTTTACGGTAAAGAATATTGGAAAATTCTTTGCCTTTCAGAGATAAAAAGCTACATATTAAGGTGATGGATATCTCTGCCCACTCAAGGTTTATTCCACTGATGCCCAATTTAATGCCCAAGCTGATAGATTAGCACAAATTTTAGAGACTAGGACCAAACATCCTCAGATCCCATTCTCTTAATTTTGACCCAAAGGGCCCATGAAACAAGTAGTAGAGGATCATCTGCTTTTTAAGAAGATTTATTTAAATTCTTGTTTTTTGACATACAGTGTGATATTAGTTTCAGTTGTACAGTATAGTAACTCAAACCTTCCATACATCACCTGTTGCTCATCACAATAGATGTACTCCTTCATCCTCATCAGCTCTTTAATCCATCCCCCCACCGACCTCCCTTCTGGTAACCATCAATTTTTTCTCTATTGTGAAGGGTCTATTTCTTGGTTTACCCCTCTCTCTTTTACCTATTTGGTTGTTTGGGTTTTTTTCTCAAATTTCACATATGAGTGAAATCATATGGAATTTGTCTTTGACCGATTAACTTCCCTTGTCTTAATACTCTCTAGCTCCATCCATGTCATTGCCAATGGCAAGATCATTCTTTTTTATGGCTGAGTAATACTCCATTGTATATACATACCACAGTTTATTTATCCATTTATCAGTCAGTGGTCATGAGCAATATTCCCATAATTTGGCTAGAATAGATGATACTCATAAACATCAGGGTGCATGTATCCCTTTCAATTAGTGTTCTTGTATTCTTTGGGTAAATACCTGTCAGTGCAATTGCTGGATCTTAGCCTAGTTCTATTTTTACCTTTCTGAGGATCCTACATACTGTTTCCCAGAGTGGCTGTACCAGTTTGCATTTCCATCAACAGTGCAAGAGGGTTCCTTTGTCTCACATCCTTGCCAAAACCTGTTGTCTCTTGTGTTGGTGATTTTAGCCATTATGACAGGTGTGAGTTGATATCTCATTTTAGTGTTGATTTGTATTTCTCTGATGATCAAAACAGTATGGTTCTAGCACAAAAATAAAACAAATAGATCAGTGAAACAGAATAGAAAACCCTGAAATGAACCCACACCTCTATGGTCAGTTTGTCTTCAAAAAAGCAGGAAAGAATATCCAACGGAAAAAAAGACAGTCCCTTCAACAAATGGTGCCAGGATACCTGGACAGGATCATGCAGAAGAATGAAACTGATCCACTTTCTTACACCACAAACAAAAATAAATTCAAAGTGAATTAAAGAGCTAATTGTGAGACCTGAAACCATAAAAATCCTAGAGGAGAACACAGGCAGTACCTCTTTGACGTCAACTGTGGCAGCTTCATTCTAGATACATTTCCTGAGGCAGGGGAAACAAAAGCAAAATAAACTATTGGGACTTCATTAAAATAAAAAGCTTCTGCACAGCAAAGGAAACATTTAACAAAACTAAGAGGCAACCTTCTGAATGGGAGAAGATATTTACAGATGACATATCTGATTAAGCGTTAGTATCCAAAATATACAAAGAACTTATACAACTCAACACCAAAAAAATAATAATAATCCAATTAAAAATGGGCAGAAGTCATGAGTAGACATTTTTTCAAAGAAGACATCCAGATGGCCAACACACACATGAAAATATGCTCATCACTCATCATGAGAGAAATGCAAATCATGGGGCGCCTGGGTGGCACAGCGGTTAAGCGTCTGCCTTCGGCTCAGGGCATGATCCTGGCGTTATGGGATCGAGCCCCACATCAGGCTCCTCCGCTATGAGCCTGCTTCTTCCTCTCCCACTCCCCCTGCTTGTGTTCTCTCTCTCACTGGCTGTCTCTCTCTCTGTCAAATAAATAAATAAAATCTTAAAAAAAAAAGAAATGCAAATCAAACTATAATGAATATCATCTCACACCTATCAGCATATCTAAAATCAACAACCAAGAGAAAACAGGTGCTTGAGAGGTTTTGGAGGAAAGTGATCCCTCTTGCACTGTCAGTAGGAATGCAAACTGGTGCAGCCACTCTGGAAAACAATATGGAGGTTCCTCAAAAAATTAAAAATAGAACTACCCTACAATCCAGCAATTGCACTCCTAAGTATTTACCCAAAGAATACAAAAACACTAATTCAGGATACATGACCCCCAATGTATATAGCAGCATTTTCTACAATAGTCAAATTATGGAAACAGCTCAAGTGTTCATCGACTGATGAATAGATGAGCAAGATGTGGTATATCTATATCTATATCTATATCTATATCTATACACACACACACACACACACACAATGGAATGTTACTCAGACATCAAAAAAGAATGAAAAATTGCCACTTGGAATGACATGGATGAAACTAGAGAGTATTATGTTAAGTGAAATAAGTCCATCAAAGACAAATACCATATGATACCACTCATATGTGGAATTTAAGAAACAAAACAAATGATCAAAGGGGGAAAAGAGAGAGAGAGGCAAACCAAGAAAGAGACTCTACACTATAGAGAACAAAGTGATCTTTACCAAAGGAAAGGTGTGTTGGAGGATAGGTTAAATAAGTGATGGGGATTAAGGAGTGCACTTGTTGTGATGAGTCCTGGGGGAAGTATGGAATTGTTGAATCACTATATTGTACACCTGAAACTAATGTAACACTGTATGTTAACTACATTGAAGTTAAAAAAAAAACTTAAAAAAAAAAGAAAGAAAGTCGGGGCGCCTGGGTGGCTCAGTCGTTAAGCTTCTGCCTTGGGCTCACTCAGGGCATGATCCCAGGATTCTGGGATCGAGCCCCGCTTTGGGCTCCCTGCTCCGCTGGGAGCCTGCTTCTTCCTCTCCCACTCCCCCTCCTTGTGTTCCCCCTCTCACTGCCTGTCTCTCTCCCTATCAAATAAATAAATAAAATCTTTAAAAAAAGAAAGAAAATGATGTGAACAAGGAGGCTTCCTTTGACCTATATATGACAAAGGAAAACAGAGAGCACCCATGTTAAGATAAGTGTAGAAAGATGATTGAAGTAGTTTGGGCTGCTATAATAAAATACAAAAGAGTAGGTGGTTTAAATGACAGACATCTATTTTTCACACTTCTGGAGACTGAGATGTCTAAGATCAAGGTTTTGACAGATTTGGTTCCTGGTGAGAGGCTACTTCCTGGCCTGTAGTCAGCTGCTTTCTTGATATATTCTCATGTGGCCTTCCCTTGGTGCATGCATTTGGAGACAGAGGGAGGGATCTTTATTATGAAGGCCCCACCCTCATGACTTCATCTAAACCTAATTACCTTCCAATGGCCCCACTTTCAAATGCCATCACATTGAGGATTACATATTCAAAAAATGAATTTGGGGGGGGGACACATTCAACCTGTAATATTCTACCCCCTGGTTTTCCAAAAGTTATGTCTTTTTCACATATAAAATCCTTTATTCCATTCCAACAGCCCCAAAGTTTTTACTCATCCCAACATCAACTCTCAAGTCTGAAGCCCAAAGTCTCATCAAAATACCAAATCAGATATGGTGAAACTCAAAGTATGATTCATATTGAGGTAAATTCCTCTCTAGCTGTAAACCTGTGAAACCAGTTGAGTTATATGCTTCTAAGATACAATGATGTCACAGACATAGGATAGATATTTCCACTCCAAAAGGTAGAAATAAGAAAGAAGGAAGGGATGATGGGACTCAACTAAGTCCAAAATTTAGCAAGGCAAGTCCCATTAGATCTTAAGGTGTGAGAGTGATCTTTCATTTAATGGTCTGCCTTCTAGGCCCACTGGAGTCGAAGTGTCACCTCTGAGACTCAGTGGAGCAGCCTCAATCTTTCAGTTGGGCAAGGCACTGCCCAGATGGCTCTCTACAAAGGCCCTGCCCATGCCACAGTGCTCTGTAGTGAGCCTGCCCTCTGAATCCAAGGTGGAGGCAGCTTTGTGGCCCTGGGCTTGTGCACTCTGGGCCTGTGGTGGGAGTGGCAGGCCTGATGATCCCTGAATTGCCTTTGTGATACTTATTCCTTTTTTTCAGTTCTTGGTGAAAGCTCACTTCCTGGCTTGTGAACAGCCACCATTTTGGTGTGTAGTCACATGGTTTTTCCTCAGTGCATGTGCATGGAAAGAAAAAGAAAGATTTCTTCTTTTTTCCTTTTATAAGGGCACTAATCACATGAGAGTTCCATCCCTGACCTTATCTAAATGTAATTACCTTTCAAATGCTCCACCTCCAAATACCATCACAATAGATATTATGGTTTAATGAATAAATTTAGGGAGGAGGCATTCAGTACATAACAGTGCTTCAATACCTAGAATAAGATAGAGAACTGAACCAAGAGGAAGGAACCAAGAAGAAGGAAATCAGGGACAAGGGTGAGATGCAGTAGACATGCCTGTAGTTATCAGTGATGGGAGCAGGGAGGAGAAAAGTAAGGTTGTCCAATGAGCTATCTAATTCTATCTATACGATCATTTTTTCTTCATAATTCACAAGTTGGGATCCGCTCCAACCCCAGTATGGTGGAAGGTCCATATTTATGGGGATCAGGGTATTGCTGCAGCAAGTAACACAGTAAGAAATTCCTTCCTCTTTTATTCTAAGAGGGAGAGAATGAAAAAGTGTTTAATCTGCCAGCATAAATGTTCATGCCATAAGCTATTTGTCCTCTTTGTCATAGTCATGAGTCAATCAGATTCTAAAATAATCTTACCTTTAATTTTTACTTGAAGATTTTAACTACAAAGTTAAGCAGTGACACAGCAGTAAATTCCCTCCTTGCTTATCAACTAGCAATTCAGAAGAGCACTGTGGCTCAAAGCACCAACTTTAGAGTCAGGCACATCTGAGTTTGAATCCCATTTCAGCTATCTTCCAGCTGTGTGCCCTTGTGACATTTCCTTCAATCTTCCAACCAGAGTTTCCTCATCACTGAAATGGCAGGTAAGTTAAAATGTAGTAGCAGATTTAAAATCTACATTTGAGACATCAGGAAGAACAAGCAATTTATTGTGTAAGAAAACAAAAAAACATGTATTAGTGGCATCAAGAAAACTAAACTATCTGTTGCAAAAAGTAGATGGGTGAAAATGATGACAAGAGCAATGATCATAAGGGAAAACAGGGAAAGGGCCCTAGATTAGTGGGTGTTCCTGAAGAGGATCCACCCTAGTCACAACTGAAGAAATACTCAAAATGCAAGTGAAGAACATCTGGCTAGGTAAGAAAAAGTTGTGAGCATGCAGATCAAGAGAACTAAATACATTCTAGGAAAAAAGCAAAAACACCACTCTTGGACACATTAGACATATCCAGAAAAATCATCATATGTAAACTTACAGCAAATCAAATGAAAATAACAGGCACAAATCATATGAATATCCTTAAGAATATTTTAGGCAACAAATAACCAATAATTCACTCAAATTGCCTTAAACCATGAAGAAAGTATTATTTTGAATAATAGGAAGTCTGGAGATTGAGAAGGATTCAGATTTGGTTGCTAGAGTGGCTCAATGAAATCATGAACAGCCAGGTTCCTGAAATCTTTCTCCTCTGCTCTCCACCCAGGTTGCAAAGCGACTGGTAGTAGTAATAAGAACAATATTTAATGTTCGCCAGGGGATGAAGGCAAGTTTTCAATGGTTATTTTTTTAATTAAACTTGTTATTTTGAGATAAATGAAAATGTGATTGTAAGAAAGAATACAGAAAGATCCTGTATGCTCTTTGTCCAGTTTCTGTCAATGGTAACATCCTGCAAAATTATAGTACAGTATCGCAACCAGGATATTAGTGTTGCTATAATCTACTGATCTTGTACAGATTTCCCCAGTTTTACCTTGATTCCTGTGTGTGTGAGTGTGTGTGTGTGTATGTGTGTGTGTGTGTACACACATGCACACGCATATTGGGTCCTTTAGATTTTGTCACATTAGATTTCAATTTTGTAAGTTTATGTGTCTACCACCACAGTCAAGATACAGAGTATTTCTATTACCACAAGCATTCCACATGTTGCCCTTTTAAAACCACAACTACTTACCTATCCTCCACCCTACCCATAACCCCTGGCAACCACTAATTTGTTTTCAAGGTCTATAACTATACCATTTCAACTTCTATAACTTCAAGAAAATTATACAAGTGAAATCATACAATATATGACCTTTCAAGACTGGCTTTTTATTTTTATTGGTCACAAAGCCCTTAGATAAATCCAAGTTGTTGTATATATAAACAGTACATTCCTTTTTATTGCTGACTAGTATTCCATGGTATGGATATATCACAGTTTGTTTACTGTGATTTTTTTTTCAGTTGACTCATTTTATTATTTTTTATTGAAGTATAGTTGACGCACAATGTTACATTACTTTCAGGCGTACAATATTGTGATTTGACAAGTCTATATATTATGCTATGCTCACCACAGTGTAGCTACCATCTGTCATCATACACTGCTATTACAGTACCATTGGCTATTTTCCCTAAGCTGGACCTTTTATCCCCATGAGTAATTTATTCCATAATTGGAAACCTGTTCCTCCCAGTCCACTTCACACATCTTGCCCATCCTCCCAACCCCCCTCCCCTCTGGCAATCATGTTTGTTCTCTGTATTTATGGGTCTATTACTGCTTTTTGATTATTTGTTTGTTTTGTTTGTTTATCAAAATCCACATATAAGTAAATCATATGATATTTGTCATTCTCTGTCTGTCTTAATTCACTTAGTGTAATACCCTCTAGGTCCATCCATGGTGTCACAAATGGCAAGATCGCATCCTCTTTCGTGGCTGAGTAATGTTCCTTTGCATATATACACACCTTTTTTTTACACTTTTTAATTTAAATTCAACATAGTTAACATACGATGTAGTATTGGTTTCAGGAGTAGAATTTATGATTCATCACTTGCATATAACACCCAGTGCTCATCCCAACAGGTGTGCTCCTTAATGCCCATCATTGATTTCGCCCATCCCCCCACCTCCTCTCCAGCAACCCTCAGTTTGTTATCTATAGTTAAAAGTTTCTTACGGTTTGCCTCCTTTTCAGTTTTTTTTTTAAGATTTTATTTATTTATTTGACAGAGAGAGAGAGAGAGACAGCCAGCGAGAGAGGGAACACAAGCAGTGGGAGTGGGAGAAGAAGAAGCAGGCTCCCAGCAGAGGAGGCTGATGTTGGGCTCGATCCCAGGACCCCGGGACCACACCCTGAGCCAAAGGCACATGCTTTACGACTGAGCCACCCAGGCACCCCTCAGTTTGTATCTTATTTTTCCTTCCCTTCCCCTATGTTCATCTGTTTTGTTTCCTAAATTCCACATATGAATGAAATCATATGATATTTGTCTTTCTGTGACTGACCTATTTCACTTAGCATAATGCACTCTAGATCCACCCAAGTTGTTGCAAAAGACAATATTTCATCCTTTTTGATTGTTGAGTAATATTCCAGTGTGTGTGTGTGTGTGTGTGTGTGTGTGTGTGTGTGTGTATTCATATCTTCTTTATCCATTCAGCAGTTGATGGACATTTGGGCTATTTCCATGATTTGGCTATTCTTGATAGTGCTGCTATATACATTGGGGTGCATGTGCCCCTTTGAATTACTATTTTTGTACCCTTTGGATAAATACCTAGTAGTGCAATTGCTGGGTCATAAGGTAGTTTTATTTTTAACTTTTTGAGGGACCTCCATACTGTTTTCCACAGTGGCTGCACCACTTCGCCTTCCCACCAACAATGCAAAAGTGTTCCCCTTTCTCCACATCCTTGCCAACATCTGTTGTTTCCTGAGTTGTTAATTTTATCCATTCTGACCAGTGTGAGGTGGTATCTCACTGTAGTTTTGATTTGTATTTTCCTGATGGAGTGATGTTGAGCATTTTTTCATGTGTCTGTTAGCCATTTGTATGTCTTCTTTGGAGAAATGTCTGTTCATGTCTTCTGCCCATTTCTTAACTGGATTATTTATTTTGGGGTGTTGATTTTGATGAGTCCTTTATCGATTCTGGATACTAGCCCTTTATACAACATGCCATTTGCAAATATCTTCTCCCATTCTGAAGGTTGTCTTTTAGTTTTGTTGAGTGTTTCCTTTGCTGTGCAGCTTTTTATCTTGATGAGGACCCCACAGTTAATTTTTGCTTTTGTTTCCCTTGCCTCTGGAGACATATCTACTAAGAAGTTACTGTGGCTGAGGAAGTTGCTGCCTCTTTTTTTCTCTAGGATTTTGATGGTTTCCTGTATTATATTTAGGTCTTTCAACCATTTTGAATTTATTTTTGTGTATGGTGTAAGAAAGTGGTCCACTTTCATTCTTCTGCATGTCTCTGTTCAGTTTTCCCAACACCATTTGTTGAAGAGACTGTCTTTTTTCCATTGGATATTCTTTCCTGCTTTGTCGAAGATTAGTTGACCATATAGTTGTGGGTGCATTTCTGGGTTCTCTATTCTGTCCCGTTGATCTTATGTCTGTTTTTGTGTCAGTACCATACTGTGTTGATGATTACAGCTTTGTAATACAGCTTAAAGTCTGGATTGTGATGCCCCCTTCTTTGCTTTTCTTTTTCAAAATTAGTTTGGCTATTTGGGGTCTTTTCTGGTTCCATATGAGTCTTAGGATTGTTTGTTCTACTTTTGTGAAAAATGCTAGTGACATTTTGATTTGCATTGCATTGAATGTGTAGATTGCTTTGGTTAGTATAGATATTTTAAAAACATTTGTTCTAATCCATTAGCAAGGAATGTTTTACCATTTCTTTGGGTCTTCTTTAATTTCTTTCATAAGTGTTCTATAGTTTTCATCATACAGATCTTTTACCTTTTTGGTTAGGTTTATTCTTAGGCACCTTATGGGTTTTGGTACAATTGTAAATAGGTTTGATTCCTTGTTTTCTCTTTCTGCTGCTTCATTAGTGGTATATAGAAATGCAACAGATTTTTGTATGTTGATTTTATATCCTGTGACTTTGCTGAATTAATATATCAGTTCTAGCAATTTTTGGTGGAGTCTTTTGGGTTTCCTTCATAGAGTATCATGTCTGCAAAGAGTAAAAGTTTGACTTCTTCCTTGATGATTTGGATGCCTTTTATTTTCTTTTGTTGTTGGATTGCTGAAGCTAGGTCTTCCAGTACTATGTTGAACAACAGTGGAGAGTGGATATCCCTGCCATGTTCCTGACTGTAGGGGAGAAAGTCTCAAGATTTGTCCATTGAGGATGATATCAGCTGTGGGTCTTTCATATATGGCCTTTATGATGTTGAGGTATGTTCCTTCTATCCCTACTTTCCTGAGGGTTTTCATAAAGAAAGAGGCTATATTTTGTCAAATGCTTTTTCTGCATCTATTGAGAGGATCATATCATTCTTATCTTTATTTTATTAATGTGGTGTATCACATTGATTTGCAGATATTGATTCACCCCTGCAACCAATGAATAATCCTATTTATTTAATGGATTCAATTAGCTAGTATCCTGTTGAGAATTTTTGCATCCATGTTCATCAGGGATATTGGTCTATAATTCTCCTTTTTAGTGGGGTCTTTATCTGGTTTTGAAATCAAGGTGATGCTGGCCTCATAGAATGACTTTGGAAACTTTCCTTCCATTTCTGTTTTTTAGAACAGCTTCAGAAGAATAGGAATTAATTCTTCATTATATGTTTGGTAGAATTCCCCTAAGAAGCCATCCGGCCCTGGACTCTTGTTTATGGGAGATTTTTTATTACTGATTCCGATTCTTGCTTGCTATGGGTCTGTTCAAATTTTCTATTTCTTTGTGTTTCAGTTTTAGTAGTTTATATGTTTCTGGTAATTTATCCATTTCTTCTAGATTGCCCAATTTGTTGGCATACAGTTGCTCATAATATTCTCTTGTAATTGTATTTCTGCAGTGTTGGTTGTGATCTCTCCTCTTTCATTCATGATTTTATTTATTTGGGTCCTTCTCTTTTCTCTTTGATATGTCTGGCTAGGGGTTTATCGATTTTGTTAACTCTTTTGAAAGAACAAGCTCCTAGTTTTGTTGATCTCTTCTACTGTGTTTTTGATTTCTGTATCACTTATTTCTGCTCTAATATTAATTATTGCCCTCTTCTGCTGGTTTTAGGCTTTATTTGCTCTTCTTTTTCCAGCTCCTTTAGGTGTAAGGTTATCTTGTGTATTTGAGGCTTTGCTTGTTTCTTGAGGAAGGCCTCTATTGCTATATACTTCCCTCTTAGGACTGCCTTTGCTGCACCCCAAAAGTTTTGAACTGTTGTATTTTCATTTTCATTTGCTTCCATGTATTTTTAAATTTCTTCTTTAATTTCCTGGTTAGCCCATTAATTCTTTAGTAGGATGTTCTTTAACCTCTATGTATTTGAGGACTTTCCAAATTTTTTCTTGTGGGTGACTTCAAGTTTCATAGCATTGTGGTCTGAAAATATGCAGGGTATGATCCCAATCTTTTTGTACTTGTGGAGACGTGATTTATGACCTTGTATTGTGATCTACTCTGGAGAATGTTCCATATGCACTTGAAAAGAATGTGTATTCTGCTGCTTTGGGTTGAAATGCTGTGAATATATCTGTGAAGTCCATCTGGTCCAGTGCATCATTCAAAGCCCTTGTTTCCTTGTTGATCTTTTCCTTAGATGATCTTTCTATTGCTGTGAGTGGGGTGTTAAAGTCCCTTACTATTATGGTTTTATTATCAATGAGTTTCTTTAAGTTTTTTATTAGTTGATTTCTATATTTGGGTGCTCCCAAGTTAGGGACATAAATATTTACAATTGTTAGATCTTCTTGTTGGATAAACCCCTTTATTATGATATAGTGGCCATTTCCATCTCTTATTACAGTCTTTAGTTTAAAATCTAGTTTTTCTGATATAAGGATGGCTAGTCCAGCTTTTTTAAATGTCTATTAGCATGATAGATGGTTCTCCACCTCATCTCACTTTCAATCTGGAGGTGTCTTTAGGTCTAAAAGAAGTCTCTTATAAGCAACATATCGATGGGTCTTGTTTGTTTTTATTCATTCAGATACCTCATTTCTTGATTGGAGCATTTAGTCCATTTAATTTCCAAGTAATTATGGTTAGATATGAATTTGGTGCCATTATATTACCTGCAAAGTTGCTGTTCCTGTGTTGTCTCTGTTCCTTTCTAGTCTTTGTTGCCTTTTGTCTCTATTTCCCACTCAAAGATCCCCTTTACTATTTCTTGCAGAACTGGTTTAGTGTTCATGAACTCCTTCAGTTTTTGCTTGTCTTCAAAATTCTTTATCTCTCTTTCTATTTTGTTTTTTTTGTTTTTGTTTTTTTTATTTTAATGATTTTTTAATTATATTATGTTAGTCACCATACAGCACATCCCTGGTTTCCGATGTAAGGCGCGATGATTCATTAGTTGTGTATAACACCCAGTGCACCATGCAATACGTGCCCTCCTTACTACCCATCACCGGTCTATCCCATTCCCCCACCCCCCTCCCCTCTAAAGTCCTCAGTTTGTTTCTCATAGTCTATAGTTCTCATGTTTCATTCCCCCTTCTGATTACCCCCCCTTTCTTTATCCCTTTCTTCCCCTACTGATCATCCTAGTTCTTATGTTCCATAGATGAGAGAAATCATATGATAGCTGTCTTTCTCTGCTTGACTTATTTCACTTAGCATTATCTCCTCTAGTGCCGTCCATGTTGTAGCAAATGTTGAGAACTCGTTCTTTCTGATAGCTGAGTAATATTCCATTGTATATATGGACCACAACTTCTTAATCCAGTCATCTGTTGAAGGGCATCTCGGCTCCTTCCACGATTTAGCTATTGTGGACATTGCTGCTATGAACATTGGGGTGCATATAGCCCTTCTCTTTACTACGTCTGTATCTTTGGGGTAAATACCCAGTAGTGCAATGGCTGGATCATAGGAGTGCTCATGCTAACTTTAGGGACTCATCCACACTGTTTTCCAGATGGCACTTGCACAACTTGCATTCCCACCAACAATGTAGGAGAGGATCCCTTTCTCCACATCCTCTCAACAATTGTTGTTTCTTCTGTCTATTATTGCCATTCTAACTGAGGGCGTAAGGTGGGTATCCAGTGTGGTTTTGATTTTGAATTTCCTTGATGGCTACGATTTTGAACATTTTTCATGTGTCTGTTAGCTACATTTGTATGTCTTCATTGGAAAAGTGTCTGTTCATATCTTCTGCCCATTTTGATTTGTTTATTTGTTTCCGTGTATTGAGTTTGAGTAGTTCTTTGTAGATCTTGATGCCAGTCCTTATTCACTGTGTGTCATTTGCAACATATATTCTCCCATTCCGTGGGCTGCCTCTTAGTTTTTCTTCTAGACTGTTACCTGGCTGTGCAGAAACTTTTTAA
>NW_024423366.1:34853-36685 GCF_017311325.1 Ursus maritimus
GCTCAATGACTGCGACACCCAGGCGCCCCGGGTTGTGGGCTTCTTGATTTTTCAGCCTGCCTTCTGTGTTCTGGGGGAGGGGCCTGCCACGCCGATACTCAGGCAACCCTGTTTGGGTAGAGTCTCCATGTCCCCTGCGAGGGGGAATGGGGATGGGCACGCTCTGAGCCGGTATTTCCAGGCTTTTGTTCTCTGGCGGCTTTCCCTGGCGGTCTGTTGTGCCTCTTCTGAGTGTCAGAGCAGCAGCGGCCGAATTTCAGCCTCTGTCACAGAACAGAGGGATTGCGGCCTGTTCTCTACTAATGTTCTGGCCACTTTAACTCTGTTACTGTTGGTGCTGCTCAACCCTGCAGCGTCCCGGGATGTGCGCCCCACACCTGGCGTCCCTGCCCTCATTTCCAGGGCCGGCGCGTCTCTGTCCTTTGTGTTTCTAACGCCGCCAGCCGCCAGCCGCCAGCCACCCCGCGCGCGCTCCGGAAGCTCCCGGTCTCAGTCTGGATCCGGTTTGCGCACCGGGATTCCGGTGTTCTGCGAGATGCCTGGTGGCACGCACACCCGGCTCACGGTCTCAGTCTGCTGTTTTGCGGGTGCCAACCACGAGCCCGCCCGCTCCCCCGTGCAAGTGGCTGCCGCTTCCCGGCACCCAAACGCGGCGGCTCCCTCCCCCTTCCGTTTATCTTCTGATATCTGTGCGCGGTTTCATGGCTCCCCGCTTCGTACCTCAATACTCAGCGCTGGAGATGTTCATTTGTAGAGATCTAGATGCGTCTTCCTGCATCTCAGGCTGGTTCTGTGGTTGTTTAGGCTGGTCTGGTACCTTTCCAGCTCGACTCGGGGGACCGGCTGAAAACGGTGTCTCCTACTCCTCCGCCATCTTAACTCCAAGACGTCTCTTTCTATTTTGAATGACAGCCTTGCTGGATGTAGTATTCTTGGCTGCACATTTTTCCCATTTAGCACATTGAATATAACATGCCACTCTCTTCTGGCCTGCCAAGTGGTTGTGGACAGGTCTCCTGCTAATTTTATGTGTCTACCCTTGTAGGTTAAGGACATTTTGTCCCTAGCTGCTTTCAGAATTCTCTCTTTATCCTCGTATTTTCCAATTTTCATTATGACATGTCCTGGTTTTGACCTGTTTTTGTTGATCCAGCAGAAGTTCTCTGTGCCTCTTGGACTGGAATACCTGTTTCCTTCCCCAGATTAGCAAAATTCTCAGCTATCATTTGTTCAAATAAACTTTCTGCCCCCTTTTCCCATTCTTATTCTTCTGGGATTCCTATGATACAGATATTATTGTGCCCTGTGGAATAACAGAGTTCCATAAGCCTATATTTGTGATCTAATAGTTTTCTTTCCCTCTTCTTTTCTTCTCCATTATTTTCCATAATATTATCTTCTATTCACATATTCGTTCCTCTGCTTCTTTTATCCTCATTGTGATTACACCCGGTTGGTTTTGCATCTCAGTTACAACATTTTTTTTAGTACAGCCTGACTAGATTTTGGGTCATTTATCTCTGCAGCCAGGGTTTCTCTGGTGATGTCAATGCTTCTTTCAAGCCCAGCTAGTATACTTATGACTTGCTCTAAATTCATGTTCAGATATATTGCTTCTCTCTGTTTTGAGCAAATCCCTGGCTATGATTTCTTCTTGCTCTTTCTTCTGGGGAGAATTTCTGTCTTGTAATTATGCCTAGGTTTCTGTCTTTTGCATGTTATGAAAGTTTGTTTTTCCTGTTCATGAGAGTAATAAGGGGTCATACACTGTCCAGGACCTGGCGATTCAGGAAGTGTTTCTGGTGCATGCAGTGTGCACTCTGCTGTTGTGT
>NW_024423366.1:36695-41611 GCF_017311325.1 Ursus maritimus
ACCTCAATACTCAGCGCTGGAGATGTTCATTTGTAGAGATCTAGATGCGTCTTCCTGCATCTCAGGCTGGTTCTGTGGTTGTTTAGGCTGGTCTGGTACCTTTCCAGCTCGACTCGGGGGACCGGCTGAAAACGGTGTCTCCTACTCCTCCGCCATCTTAACTCCAAGACGTCTCTTTCTATTTTGAATGACAGCCTTGCTGGATGTAGTATTCTTGGCTGCACATTTTTCCCATTTAGCACATTGAATATAACATGCCACTCTCTTCTGGCCTGCCAAGTGGTTGTGGACAGGTCTCCTGCTAATTTTATGTGTCTACCCTTGTAGGTTAAGGACATTTTGTCCCTAGCTGCTTTCAGAATTCTCTCTTTATCCTCGTATTTTCCAATTTTCATTATGACATGTCCTGGTTTTGACCTGTTTTTGTTGATCCAGCAGAAGTTCTCTGTGCCTCTTGGACTGGAATACCTGTTTCCTTCCCCAGATTAGCAAAATTCTCAGCTATCATTTGTTCAAATAAACTTTCTGCCCCCTTTTCCCATTCTTATTCTTCTGGGATTCCTATGATACAGATATTATTGTGCCCTGTGGAATAACAGAGTTCCATAAGCCTATATTTGTGATCTAATAGTTTTCTTTCCCTCTTCTTTTCTTCTCCATTATTTTCCATAATATTATCTTCTATTCACATATTCGTTCCTCTGCTTCTTTTATCCTCATTGTGATTACACCCGGTTGGTTTTGCATCTCAGTTACAACATTTTTTTTAGTACAGCCTGACTAGATTTTGGGTCATTTATCTCTGCAGCCAGGGTTTCTCTGGTGATGTCAATGCTTCTTTCAAGCCCAGCTAGTATACTTATGACTTGCTCTAAATTCATGTTCAGATATATTGCTTCTCTCTGTTTTGAGCAAATCCCTGGCTATGATTTCTTCTTGCTCTTTCTTCTGGGGAGAATTTCTGTCTTGTAATTATGCCTAGGTTTCTGTCTTTTGCATGTTATGAAAGTTTGTTTTTCCTGTTCATGAGAGTAATAAGGGGTCATACACTGTCCAGGACCTGGCGATTCAGGAAGTGTTTCTGGTGCATGCAGTGTGCACTCTGCTGTTGTGTTTTGGCTGCTCTTTGCCCTACAGGTCAGTCGTCTGTAGAGTTCCTCCTTGCTTGCAGTGGGGAGTGTTTGGATCCTTAACAAGGCGTGGTTTGATTTGTTTGTTAAGGTAAGCTTTATTAACCTGATCCAAGAAAAAAAGAAAAGGAAAAGGAACAAAAAAGCAAAGAAACAGACAAACAAAATACTATAAGCCTGATTCCAAAGAAAAAGAAAGAAAAAAGAAAAGAGAGAGAAGCCTGATCCAAAAATGAGGAAAGGAAACAAACAAATCAAAAAGAAAAAAAAAAAAAACCTATAAGCCTGATTCCAAAGACTAAAGAAAAAAATTTTTAATGAAATAAAATTTAAAAAATAAAAAAGGTGTGTGTGTGTGTGTGTGTGTGTGTGTGTGTGTGTGTGTGTGTGTATATAAATAAATAAAGGAATGCCTGGTCTTGTTTCCACAAGAACTTAAGCTGGTGTTTTGGAGCGCTCTCTATTTGATAGACTTGGTAGTCACCAAGGGCTTGTGTTGGTTTTCTGAGGAGGAGGCCCACTTTGCTGGCTCACAGTCAGACCTGCCCTAGTAAAGATGCCCCTGCAGGGTGCAGTGGAGGCAGGGTTTGGTGCAAGTGACTCCAGCCTCCACTGGAGGTGCTGTGTTTTTTCTCTGAAATCTGGTGGGTGTTGGGGGTTAGGGTGGGGGTGTTGGTGGAAGATGACCTCTTATCCCCAAGGAGGGGAACTCCAGTCCCCGCTATTTAGGAGGCTCTTACAGAAAAGCAAACAATCTCCCCTCCTGTGTCCCAGGTTTTTGGCAGATCCCTGCCTTCAACCTGTCTGTGCCTGGGCCATTGGCACACCTGGTGCCACATTTCCCCTGTGTTCTCCAAATATTAAAGATCTAGCAAGGCAAGGACCCACTCCCCAACTCCAGAGGAGAGCCATACAGTGCTGCACCCAGCACCATTCTGTCTCAGAAAAGCAGTCACATGCTTGTGTGGCTGCCATGAACCTATAGTGAAGCACAGCAAAAAGCTGTGCTCTCTGAGTGCACCTCTGTCCTCTGCTGTTGAACAGCCACTCAGTGATGTCCTGTGGCCCTTTTGTCCTTGGAGAGGCAAATGTGCTCCAGGAAGGGGAATGTTCTCTCCCAGTGCAACCCAGCAGATCCCCACACCATGGGTCTTGCAGGAAACCTACCCACTGCTCTCTCTCCTGCTCCCTCTCTCACTGACTTCTCTCTGTGAAAAGGGATCCCTCCCCTCCACAGCAATGCAGCTTTTCTCTCCTCCAGTTCACATCTCTAAACCTTGCATCTGCCACATTCTCTCCCTCCAATTGTGCAGATTGTTTTTTTAATCCTCAGATAGATTGCCTAATTGTTCAAAGTGATTTGATGTTGATCTAGCTGTGTTCAAGAGACAAGGTAAACCCAGGGTCCCCCTACTTCTATGCCATCTTAACTCTTCCTATACCACATCTTCTTTATCCTTTCATCTGTTGATGTACACTTGGGTTGCTTCCATATCTTGGCTACTGTAAAAAAGGCTGCAATAAGCATAAGGGTGTATATATCTTTTTGAATTAGTGTTTTCACTTTCTTTGGTAAATACAAGTAGTGAATTACTGAATCATATGGTATTTCTGTTTTTAATTTTTTGAGGAATCTCCATGTTGTTTTCTACAGTGGTTGTACCAATTTACACTTTCACTAACAGTGCATGAATCTTCCTTTTTCTCCACATCTTCACCAACACTTGTTATTTCTTTTTTTTTAACGATTTTATTTATTTGACAGAGACAGCCAGCGAGAGAAGGAACACAAGCAGGGGGAGTGGGAGAGGAAGAAGCAGGCTCCTAGCGGAGGAGCCTGATGTGGGGTTCGATCCCAGAATGCTGGGATCACGCCCTGGGCCGAAGGCAGACACTTAACGACTGTGCCACCCAGGCGCCCCAACACTTGTTATTTCTTAAGTTTTCAATTCTAGCCATTCTGACAGGCAACATTTCACTATAGTTTTGATTTGTATTTCCCTGATTATAAGTTATGTTGAATATCTTTTCGTGTGTCAGTTTACCATCTTTATGTCTTCTTTGGAAAAATGTCTATTCAGGTCCTATGCCCATTTTAATCAAATTATTTGGCGATTTTTAAGCTCATTATATATTTTGGATATTAACCCTTTAACAGACATATCATTCGCAAATATATTCTCCCATTCAGTATGTTGCCTTTTTGTTTGGTTTATGGCTACCTTCACTGTGCAAAAGCCTTTTAGTTTGATGTGGTCCCATTTGTTTATTTTTGCCTTTGCTTCCCTTGCCTGAGGAGACAGATCAAGAAAAATGTTTCTATGCCTTATGTCAAGAGATTACTACCTATGTTCTCTTCTAAGAGTTTTATGATTTCAGATCTCATATTGAGATCTTCAATCCAATTTAAGCTTATTTTTTGTATGGTGTTAGAAAGTGGCCCAGTTTCATTCTTTTGCATGGAGCTGCCCAGTTTTCATAGCACTACTTATTGAAGAGATTGTCTTTTCCCCATTGCATATTGCCTCCTTTGTCATAAATTAACTGGCTGTTTAAATGTGGTTTTATTTCTAGGCTATCTATTTTGTTCTATTGTTCTATGTGTTTACTTTTGTCACTGTACCATACTGTTTTGATTACTACAGCTTTGTAGTATATCTTGAAATCTCTATTGTGATACCTTCAGCTTTGTTCTTCTTTCTTAAGATTACTTTGGCTATTTAGGTTCATTTCTGGTTCCATACAGATTTTAAGATTATTTGTTCTTATTGTGTGAAAAGTGCTCTTTGTATTTTGATAAAGATTGTATTGAATCTCTTAGATTGCTGTAGGTGATATGGGCATTTTAATCATATTAATTCTTCCAATCTATGAGCATGGAATCTCTTTCCATTTATGTCGTTTCAATTTCTTTCATCAATGTTTTATAATTTTCAGAATAGAGATCTTCCTTGGTTAAGTTTATTCCTAGGATTATTGTTTTTGATGCAATTGTAAATGGAATTGTTTTCTTAATTTCTCTCTATGCTGCCTCATTATTAGTGTATAGAAATGCTGGCTTCTGGTTATTAATTTTGTATCTTGTGACCTTACCGGATTTATTTTTCAGTTCTAATTGTTTTTTGGTGGTCTTTAAGTTTTCCTATATATAGTATCATACTATCTGCAAGTTGTGACAATTTTACTTCTTTCTTACCAATTTGAATGTTTTTAAATTTCTTTTTCTTGTCTGGTTGCTGTGGCTAGGACTTCCAGTACTATGTTGAATAAAAGTGGCAAGAGTGGACATCCTTGTCTTGCTTCTGATCTTAGAGGAAAAGATTTTAGGTTTTCACCGTTGAGTATGATGTTACCTGTGGGCTTTTTGTATATGACCTTTATTATGTTGAGGTAAGTTCCTTCTAAATCCACTTTGTTGACAGTTTTTATCATGAACTGATGTTGGATTTTGTCAAATGCTTTTTCTGCATCATTGAAATGATTATATAATTTTTGTCCTTATGTTTTTTGGTATGTTTTATCACATTGGTTGATTGCTGGATATTGAACCATCCTTGAATCCCAAGAATAAACATGACGATAGTGGTGAATGATCCTTTTAATGTATTGCTAAATGTGGCTTGCTAATATTTTCTTGAAGATTTTTCCATCTATGTTTATCAGGGATAATTCCCTGTTGTCTTTTTTTTTTTATATAGTGTCTTTGTCTGGTTGTTGTAGCAAGGGAATGCTGGCCTAATAGAATGTATTTGGAAGCTCTCCTTTCTCTTCTTTTTTTTTTTTTTT